>NC_057767.1:38829687-39129687 GCF_010389155.1 Erigeron canadensis
AATGGAAGTGTGAGTGACCATTTTGATTGGTGGACCACCTTAATCACATACACTTTCTCTGAGAAGAATATGTTAACGGTCATTGGGTGTGATGATTATGGTTTGATCACAGGGGATGAAGGCAACAGCTTTTCCAGCGGTTGTATTGGATTATGCAGTGCACGAGTGGATGTACCGGATGGGCGTTGCTCAGGGGAAGGCTGTTGCCAGACATCTATTACAAAAGGTCTCCAACATTACAATGTCACACTCAACTCGTTTAGGAACCACACCGATATTTGGTCCATCAATCAATGTGGCTATGCCTTCCTCGGAGAGGTTAGCACTTTTAAGTTTCTTGGTTCCAGTGATTTATCTACTAATTCAGGCTTGATCAAGAGGGTCAGGTCGACTGTTCAAGTTGTGATCGATTGGGTTATCAGACGCGACCAAACTTGCACCGAGGCTACGGAATGCAAAGAGAATAGTCAGTGCTATGATGTAGAAGGTGGTGGGTATCGATGTAAATGCAACCCAGGTTACGAGGGTAACCCCTATCTTGATCAAGGCTGCCAAGGTAGATATATACTTAAGTTTCTTGGCTAACTCAATCAATCTTCTTTTCCATGTCACCAATTACTCGTTTTGGTTGTACGTGTTATATATATATGCATCCGTTTGTTTTCAGACATCAACGAGTGTGCGGATTCAGAAACCTACCCCTGTTATGGTGATTGCAATAATACTCCAGGGGGTTACAATTGTACGTGTCAACCGGGATCCGTTGGTAATGCTACAACACTAAATGGTTGTCAAGTTGTTGTTGATCATGCTAAGGCTTCTTATAAGTTTTCTTGGGTCATACTCGTTATAGGTAATTCTCTCATATAATTAAGTTTATATATATCGGCTAATTAATGATCTAGCGTCCATGCGGAGGTGTCTGAAGGGTAATTAAAGGTATTAAAACTAGGTTTTTTTTTAATCAATTATCCCGGCCCGCTCAATTTAATTTCACTCTTAACACGACTTCTATAATGGATATAAAATATACTTTTAAGTGTTTTTCATTTTCATTCATTAGTCTAGCTAGACCTCATATTGTAAAATATGTATCGGGAAGGCTCATATTAATTTAAAATACTAAGACGGCCGGGTGCCATTGCTAGCTATAGTCGTTGACGTTGAAAATTAATGTTTCCATGGACCATATATGTTAGTTATCAAAAACTATATATGTTTGATTTTTAAATGTTCTTCATTTTGAATTCATTATATATGTAGCGATTGTGTTGGGCCTGTTTGCGATATTATCCGGAATAACAGGATATTTCTTCGGAATAAGAAAAAGAAAGCTAACTAGGCTCCGAGAAAAGTTCTTTGAGCAAAATGGGGGTGTGTTATTGAAACAAAAGATCAATTCACAAGGGTCTCATGAGGCCATGACTTTGTTTAGCACTCAACAACTGCGGAAAGCCACCAATAATTATTCTCAGGACCAAATTATTGGACGAGGTGCATATGGTGTAGTGTACAGAGGAGTTTTGTCCGATGAGCGTGTGGTTGCGATAAAGAAATCTAGGCTAATGGATAGTAGCCAAGCAGAGCAATTCATCAATGAAGTCTTGATCCTTACACAAGTCATCCATCGAAATGTGGTAAAGCTTTTGGGGTGTTGCTTGGAAGAGGAAGTCCCTGTACTGGTGTATGAATTCATCTCCAACAACACTCTTTTCCATCATCTTCATTATAGATCGGGCGGAATGAGTTGGTTATCTTGGGACAATCGGTTGAGGGTAGCTATTGAAGCTGCCGGTGCACTTGCATACCTTCATTCGGAAACTATTATGCCAATCATACATAGGGATGTCAAGTCGACCAACATACTGATAGATGAAAACTACACCGCTAAAATTTCAGATTTTGGTGCATCAAGGTTAGTCCCATTAGATCATGAACAAGTAACCACACTGATTCAAGGAACGCTTGGGTATTTGGACCCGGAATACTTCAACACAAGTCAACTAACCGAAAAAAGTGATGTTTATAGCTTTGGGGTGGTCCTTACAGAACTCATAACCGGCAAAAAGCCCATTGGTATTGACAGAACCAATACAGAAAAGAATTTAGCGACATACTTTGTCAAGTCAATTGAGGAGAACCGCTTATTTGAAATTGTTGAACCAAGACTCTTACGAGAAGGAACTATTGAGCAGTTAGAAGAGATAGGTAATCTGGTAAAGAGATGTCTTAGTTCACAAGGCCGGGATAGACCTACAATGAAAGAAGTAGCGGTGGAGCTAGAGGGCATGAAAAAATTACCTCATCCTTGGCTTGAACAACAAACATTTGAAGAGAGTCGAAGCTTAGTCCTAGAAGTCGAGCAATCTGATCTTTATGATGTCCCATTAGTTTCATCCGCTACTAATGAATGGGAAACTTACTCAGGTAGCACGGACTTGGCATTTGAAGTAAACAGACCACGTTAATTCAATATCGATGCTTAATTCTTACGCTGTCGATTGTTTGAGCATTGCTACCAAGCTTGCACAAAATATAGCTAGTAAGGTTATAGTTGTGTTTTCAGTATTCATGTATGTTGTGATCGTTTTTAGCCTCCTAGCTAGGAGTTCAGGACATGGAAGGAAAAAACATTGTATTTCCATGTAACTTTGTAATAGTCTTTAAAGTTTCTAAAGCTATGTGAAAATATATGTTTATGTAATACGGAGTATATAAACTAATTGGCAACTTAGTTTGTTCATTTATATACACATTTTAATGTTTTATGCAAATTTCAATGGGTGACCCATCTGAAGGCTAAAAGCCAAAGCAACTAAGCAGTTAACTTTTGAAAGAAATTCATCTTGTAGATAAGTGTACAACTCTGTAAATCCTGTATATCCTTGGTGTACGATTAGTTGGAAGATAAATGTACACAATAATAGGTACGACATGCTATCCAAATGTTCAGCCGTATTCCGTGCTCTGTTTTGTGCACATATAGAGGCCTTTTAACTACTTATACACCATTTAAAGCCCGTGCATATGTCTACAACAACTATACATCTGCACACAAAGAAATCGACTTGCTGATCGACATCGAAGTACAGATCAAAATTAAACCTAAATACCTTATACTAGACAGGGTAAGTGGATATCGTTCTCACGAGATACGTATGTGGTTATAGTCAAGTTTTGACAACTTCCGATTTGTTTTGAAAATATAAAGAAAAAAAAATTTAATTAACGAAATAACTAGACTTAAATTACTGAAACAAGACAATAATAAGAATATAAGTTGTAAAAAATATTAAAAAGTGCATCCCTCCCGAATTTCAAAAGTCGTATAATTTACTTAATAAACTTTATAGAGTATTTATTCTATATTACATAGACATAATTTTATTAATTAACAAGAACAATTTTGGGCACAACCTATGTTAGATGACATGTCTTGATCGTTAATCTAGGTGGTCTTGGCATAAATCATTAACTCACAATAAATTATATTACGAAAATTCAAATCAAATAATAGTGAATAAATACTCAATCAGTCATATGATTTTTAATCCAAAAAGAACAATGATATTGCGACTGAAAGTAAAGTTAATCAAATACTAACAATTGTTCATTGAAAAAGATAAAAAAAAAAAAAAAAAAACCTTAGCCGGACATAATATTTGGTGAGGAGGCTCCCTCAAATAAACCTGTCAAACATATATACCCCTCTCTAATCTTCATGCCCACGTAACCTTTCTAGTAGACATAAACAAAAAGGGAAAAAAATCTGTGTGTGTATGTAACTTGTCTTCAGCTACTATTTTAGGAAAGAAATTTTGTTTTGGTTCATTGTATGTAAGTAACTTGTTAAACTGAACGAATCGTGTAAATAATATGCTAAATGCTGATGTGGTGGTCTCTCATTAGGCCACATATCAGATGTTTAATGGTGCCCTGTTAGCATATGATCGATTTCTTACACAATTCGTTCAATTTTGAGACAAATTTACATATGATAAACCAAAATAAAGTTTTTTTCTTACAATAGTAGTTGAAGACAACCCTTAAAACAATATTATGGACCTATTCTTTGTGTATTGACTATTGCTCCGTCCAAATGAAAAACAATTGAGGGAGTTGGGCCGGAGAATGATACGGCCCAAATGAAGAATACAAAAACAAGTCTTCAGTTTGTAAAATTTAGTCTTTGTCGTGCACTCGTGCCTTCCCATTTGCACAATAAAAACAAATAAATAAGAAGACAGCTTTCTTAAATGTTATCCCCCCACTAATCATGAGGCCTGTGCTTATAATAACTTTTCCGGGGAGTACTTAGAAGGAAGGACGCTGGACGCTATTGTTAGCGGGAGTCCTCCACCATGCGTCTTGATGGAGAGTCTTTGTGAAGAAGTTGGAGGACGACCAAAAAGTGGGACCAAATGTGTTTTCTTTTCTTTTTTTAATTTTTTTAGTCAATTATATATATATATATATATGGTAAAGTTCCAAATAACTTGTTTTATAGACATGGAGAGTCTTGGGAGGAGTCTTGAGAGGAGTCCTGTTGACTTGACAGTGAGAAAGCTGGAGAACTCTCCTCGTAAGGAGAGGCCTGATAAAACTTTCATTAGAATTATAGCTCTGTGGTGTGCTGTAAAAGCTAGCTTATGAACAAATATCTTGGTTCATCATATCAACCTTGCCTTTATGTCATAGTTTTGTCACAAACTACATTCGACAGCGTCAATTCACTTACCACATCATTTTAAGTCATATTTTACCCTTTTAGCTCAAACCTGAAATGCATATAACATATAAAGTAAGTCTTATTCTAATAAAAAATAAATTTATCTATTATTTTTAAATCATTTAATATATATCTAATTATGACTTATCACTTACTTGAATCGAATTATAAATAATAGATTAGGAACTAACACGTATACCAAACTTCCTCTATCATGACTTATCACTTACTTGAATCGAATTATAAATAATAGATTAGGAACTAACACGTATACCAAACTTCCTCTATCAGACCAATTAACACATTTTTAAGGGGATAATATAAGAAGACATCACTGACTATGCCACTAACTTAGAAAATGACTTTAATTTGGTACTCTTTAGGATAGAAATATATAATTCAAACAACCGATAGAAACACATAGCTAATATACATTACAACTTGACATATGGACTTAATTAACATCTAAATTTCATTTTGTGCCGAAGTTGAACTTTCAAATTAACAATATATAACGTAGCTAAAATATACGTATGTCGTTGTTCTTGAAGAAAATTAATTTTGTTTAATTAAGGTTAGTTGGTGCATCTCTTTTCATGACTCATGTGTGTGAACGATCAAAGACTTGGTAAATTGGCAAGTGTCAGTCAAAGTTGAGAAAGAATCAAAGTCATGCCCGATGGAATTTGGGGGAATATCTTTTACGGATATGAATAATTGTTTTACCAACTAGCACTAACAGATAGTTTTATTAAGTTCTTCAAAAAAACTAAACATTAAATAACTAAGATGTGCAACTAAAGTAGTTTTTAGTCAATTAGCTATTAAATGGGAGAAACTAACATGTTTCTGCAATTTATGATCATCATCATGTGTCTGTTCACAACATTACCTATTACAACTATAGGCTTGGGAAGAACTGTTGGGTTTTATAACTAATTATCACAACATATCACAAAGCATGTAGCGGAAGACAAGATCTATGTAGTTTAACTAATTAACCAAGGAATAGAATGTGTACCTTAATATGGAGAGATTGAAGACAAAACAAGGTTTAACTTAACCTCTCTACGATTGCACACTCAACGGTGGAACGTTGTATGCTAGTACTTGATCACGAACAACTCTTTGCTTAAACCCGAAAACCTAGCTAACCCGAAAACCCTTTTTCTAGCTATGGAAAACCGAAAACCAAAACCCTTTGGATTATTGGTTTCGGTCGAGAGAGAGGGAGAGAAAAGAGAGGAGAAAACCCTATGGATTTAATTGTGTATAAAACCAAATAACATAGGTTTGTATTTATAGGTTTAGGAAACTTAATGACTAAGTCTTGGAGTGTAACACCCCGACTACGGCGGAAACACGAGATGCCACAGAACGACATGGTACAAAAGATTAGATGAAAAACATCATAATTAAAGTTTTAAGATTGTCCCAAAATAAACGATTACATAGTTCAAATTCAATTGTTTAAGACCATTACATAAATCTAAATCCGAATTAAAAAGATACTTGTTTGCATTACAAGTCTTCAAACATCAAACAGTTACAACATCCAGAGGCGGTCTATTAGCAAACCTACTGCTCTAAACCTGAAAAGCATGAAGAAAAAGTGTCAACTACGAGAGTTGAGTGAGTTCATAGGTTTTTTTAACTAGCAACATATACATATTAATATACCAATTATGATCGAAAATAAAGGACCACCAATAAGGACCTTCAAATATCTTTACAAATTTTCTTTTCCAAAAACGTATGTTCAAATCTTAATACTCAAATCTTAATATCCAATCATTTCAACTTCAATTTCTTTTAACCACGAGGGCAAAACTTAAATAGTTTTTTGGTGAATAAATACTTGAGCCACTACTACTACCATTTTCAAGTCCAAGCTTTATAATACTTCTTATCTTTGCACAAGCTGTCAATCAAGTGTCTTACTTATACTTGGGGTCGTGTCATGAGGACGACCGATTAAACTTACGTAGCTAGAACACCCTAATGGTCGGACTGGAAGTGATGGTCGTCACGAAGGCAACCAACCTTCCATCGTTACACTCTGGATGGGTGGACGACTCCTAGTTGCGCAACTATCTAACTACATGCCTCCCTTAGGAGTAAATAGTAGTGTACCGAAAAGAAAACGGGTTGACAGAACTCAAGTTCATCATATAACAGTTATCACTTGGAACATACGATATAACTTCATATCATAATCATACTTATCAAGAGTCATTTCATATATCAAACTTTCTTTCAAGAAACGCTTCATACATATGTATAAAATAACTTTACTTATCATGTTTTTCACCCCGAAAGTTAAACTCATAAAATAGTTTGAAAGGGGCTATGACTCACTTGATTGGAGGGTGTTAGGGGCTGATCAAGTACGTGGAATGCGCCTAGTGGTGTCGTTCCTCAAGCAAGCCTAAACCATGGTATTCAAATATACACAACGTAAGTGTGTGTTACATAAACTAGTAAACTAGATCATGAGATGTATGCTAGCAGGCTTGCCTATCTTTGGTTGTTACTTAATTATGGAATCAAGTGTATTATGATGTTCAAAATGTTTGGTTAAATTAGAATTGGTGATAAGAGTAGTTTTCGCGTTATACGTTTTTGCGCGTTTATTGGAATTTCGGTAGTTTGGCTTTGAAACACATGATTTCTTTTGTATGCTTAGCCTTGTAAATTTTATTTGATATTGGTACTGTAAAATTATGAATCTTAAAATATATTTTCTGATTTATATTAATTTCCTTGATTTATTATTATTTAATTAATTATTTTTTCCATTTATTCATTAATTAATTAAATAATTCTTTATAATTATTTTTAGGTTCTTAAATTACCTTTAAAAATTCATAGATAAATATATTGTGATTATCTACTGATTAATATGCTTTTAAACTTGTAATGTTATATTTTATATATTTATTCAAGCTTTATTATTATTTATTTAATAATAGTGATTAATTAGTGATTTTAACTTAGTTATTTATTCTTAAATCATATGAAACTTGGTTCTTTTCTTGTAATTATTTTTCTACAGTAGGTTTGAGTTATTTTATCATTGGTTATGTGAATTTGTCCAAGTTCATGATTTATATGATTTATTATTGATTTAATTATCCTTTAAATCCCTTTTAAATTCATTAATTCATAAAAACACTTAGAAATCACCACAAGGGTTTTTGTCCAAAAATTTCAGGTCTTTCTAGGCACCTTTTATCAATAAAAATTTATAACTATTCAACCTCTCTTGTGTCCTTATACTTTGAGGACTTTTAAATATGAAAATCGTTTACCGAAATAGTGATTTTTGCCTCATTTCTCAACCAAATTAAGTGCTTCAAAAGGGATTTTTGTTCTTATTTCATTTTTTCCAGAATATCTATCATATTTTGATGTTCTAAGTCGTGATTGTGGTGGTGGTGTGCTATGTGCAATTTTTGCTTTCGGTAATTTTTAAGCTTGTTATTGTCTTGAACCAACCAAGTTGAGTTTTGTAATATTAATATCAATATTTCACAGTAACTTTGTGATATTTTCTTGGTTATTTGATTTTGGTGCAAGTGGGTGCTAAAAGTGCATTTTTACAAGCTTTCGGTTTTTGATTTCAAGCCTATTTTGCCTTGTTTGGTTCCATAATCATATTTTTGTCATTACCATAATTTTTCCAGAATATTAACCTTAATATTAACACATTTTTCACTTATCACAAGCCTAGCTTCATCTCACAATCCAAACAACAATCCAATTTTCTTAAATCTAGCATGCATGTAATCATCTCATCATTTTAACAACAATCTTTATCCAACAAAAATCCATCAACATAAAAATGTATTTTTATGAAATTTTCCAAAAATATATACATAAATATTATATAAAATATGTTCATCTTTTTATATAAAAAGTTACTTTACAACTAATCAACACATATCCACCTTTTTGATGCTAACTTTCATAGATCCAACACTTTATCAATAAAATCTATATTTTTATAAATATTTCCAGAAATATTACCTTCATAATATGTATGAGTATAACCATCTTTCAAAGGAAAAATCATATCAAAGCCTATTAAACACACAACCACACTTTTGGGTCTTAAACTAGTCGAATCATTAGACTTTTCTTCATGGATTCAACATGCATGAGCATGAGAAGAAAAACCATATCAACTTTGCCCTCATTAAGTGTATATTTGAAAGGAAACTTGAAGATTCATAAAGAAAACATAAAGAAAATAAAATCTTTTGATGAAACCTTTTTAATATGAACATAAACAAGATTAAGCAAGTAAAGAGATGAAGATTATACCCTTGAAGAACAGTTTTTGGAGATGGAAAAAGGGCAGATTTTCGGGGCCTTTAAGCTCCAAGAATACCCTTGTTTTAACCTCAAAATGCCCCTTAATCTATAGCCTAATCCAACCCTTGCTTAGCCTAACTTAAACCTTATTAATAGCTAGTGTTTAGATGAGTTTTGTGGGTGTTCTTACCCACTTTGTGGCTGCCGAAAATGAAGAGAAAAAGGAGGGAGAAAGAAAGGTTTTTGAGGGAACGTAGACAACCTAACTAGCATATATATAATATTAAAAGTACGGTTGTTACATGGAGGGTTTTGGAAGCCCCATTCGACCGTCCCCCTTGGAAAACAAAACAAGGGAAGTTTCCTAATTCCAACTCTTCTCCGTTAAGTCCGTTAATTAAGTACCGTTAACTTTTAACTCTTTTAACGAACCCCCGTTAGATTTTCGTGATCAAATTAATCAATAAATTACATTTAATATATTAATTAATTTATATTAACATTCACGTTGAGGTGTGACCCCGTAGGCTTAAATACTTGAGCTCGTAACGAATGAAGGTAATAACATTGCTAAGCGTCTAGCAACACCGCAATGCTCCCGAAAACATTTAAGTACTGTTTAAATGATTAAGGCATTTATTATCCCTTTGTTCAGATACCTTTGTTAAATATGAATATGGATCGAGATCATTTCATCATTTAACGATTATGTTTCTCATTTCATAACTAATTAATGATTACCAAATATAATCGAGAACAATCTGGATTTATTTGGGCACGGCCATGCAAACATCTTTAATCAGTCCGAATGAGGGCGCCAATGGTATCATACTTCAATTTTCAAATCGAAAGAACAAATCCTATATTGACTACACGTGTCAGTTATCATATTTCACGATGCTTTCTGAAAATAACCCTTTATGTACCCCTTTATACAGGTGAGTTAGAACTACATCTAATAAGTGCGATTCATATATGCTGACCTACTTGTATCTCAAGTCAAAGGATCAATAAAAGTAACCATTTACGAATTTTACTTATGACGACGATCCATAAAGCGATAATTCGTTAGTGGGGTAGTCCGATATGCATCCGCTATGGATATCATGTGAGTTTGGTGGGATCCATCCATTACATATTCCAAGAATATAACCAATCACTCACATTTGTCTTTGTTTAATTATATTCTCATATAATTAATCGACAATGGACAATTTAGAATATTCGATAATATATAAGATATTAAACGAACTATTCAAGGATTAAACATGCAAATATAGGACACAATTTAATGTTGAATGAAATTAAACATATCAAGTACTTTATTTCATTATAGAAAATATAAATTGTTTAACATCCCTTATCCAAATACCGAACAACAGATTTACATGAAATAACTAGCTAATTTAAGACCTATGCCATCGGCATGCCTTTCAAGCTTGGGCCTAGACAAAGCTTTCGTGAAAGGATCAACTAAGTTAAAATCTGTGTGAACTTTGAGTAGATTGATTTCTCCTAGTTCGATTTGCTCTCGAACATAGTGATATCGTCTAGCATAATGTCTGGCACCTTTCTGAACTCCGGGTTCGTTGGCAATGATTAATGCACCGGAATTATCACAGTACAAATCAGTGGGTAATTCATTTGAGGCAATCACGTCAAGCCCGCTAATGAACTTCCTTATCCAGACTGCTTCCATTGCGGCTTCTAAGGCGGCAATGTACTCAGTCTCTGTTGCAGACATGGCGACTGTGGTTTGTTTCTTGCTTTTCCAATCCACAGCTCCCCCGTTTAAAACGAAAACGAATCCTAATTGAGACTTCGTGTCATCTTTATCAGTTTGAAATCCAGCATCACAGTATCCGGTCAGTTTGAGCTCTAAGTCTGGATTTCCTCCATACACCAAGAATATATCTTTAGTAGCTCGTAGGTACTTCAGAATATTTTTAACAGCAATCCAATGGCTTTCACCGGGATTCTGTTGATATCGACTCACGATGTTTTGCACGAACGCCACATCGGGTCTAGTGCATCTAACTGCATACATAATAGATCCTACAGCCGAAGCATAAGGAATTCTACTCATACGCTCTACCTCACTAAGAGAATCCTAATAGCTCTAATGTCCGCGACTGGAGAAAAGGTTTCCTCATAATCAACGCCGAAACGTTGAGTATAACCTTTCGCCACGAGACGAGCTTTATAGGTGTGTACATTTCCATCCATGTCAGTCTTCTTCTTGAAGATCCACTTACACCCAACGGTCTGAACATTTTGTGGAAGATCAACCAAGCACCAAACTTGATTGTCTTTCATGGATTTCATTTTCACATTCGTAGCTTCAAGCCATTTGTCAGATTCCGGAACTGATAATGCAGCTTGGAAATTCGGAGGCTCATCAAGATCTCCAAAAACGTCTTCTTCTACCATCAGACATAGTCTTTCGGTAGGACGTTTTGTCCTTTCGGACCTACAAAGTGGAATCGCTTCATTATCATCGACTTGAGGTTCATCACATTGAACATTTCCCCCCCCCCCCCCCCAAGTTGATGATTGCTAGTATCTTTAGAAGGTGACACATCTTTCTCTTGAATCTCATCAAGTTCTACAATCCTCCCACTGTTCTCTTGAACTAACTTTTTTTCAAAGAACTCAGCATAACGAGCAACACGAACAGTGTTTTTGGCGGGATCATAGAAGTCGTAACCCATCGTTTCCTTAGGGTATCCGAAAAAGATGCACTTGGTAGTTTTGGGTTCAGTTTGTCAGGCGTATCACTCTTCACAAGTGCCTCACATCCCCAGACTCTTAAGTTTAGGGACATCACCATGCCATAATTCGTACGGTGTCTTGTCCACCTTCTTGGTTGGAACCATATTGAGAATGCGCATCGCAATCTCTAGAGCATAATCCCAAAACGAAAATGGGAGAGTTGTACGGGTCATCATCGATCTTACCATTTCTAGCAAGGTTCGATTTCTCCTTTCAGACACTCCATTATGCTGAGGAGTGTATGGAGGAGTAAGCTGTTGGACAATGCCACACGCTTTAAGATAATCCTTAAACTCTTGGCTTAAGTATTCACCACCTCAATCCGAACGAAGAATCTTGATGGTTTTACCGAGTTGATTTTCAACTTCATTCTTAAACTCTTTGAATGTTTCGAAGACTTCATGTTTATGTTTAAGCAAGTAAACATAACCATAACGACTGAAATCATTCGTAAAAGTAATGAAGTAGCTAGCTCCTTTTCTTAACACATGTCTAAATGGGCCACAAACATCGGTATGGATGAGTCCAAGAAGATCTTTAGCCCTTTCTGGCGTATGCTTAAAGGGTTTTCGTGTCATCTTGCCGGAAACACATGACTCGCATATATCAAATGATTCATCATTCAATTTCAAGATCCCTTCACGTTGAAGTCTTTCAATGCGATTTTTACCAATGTGTGCAAGACGACAGTGCCAAAGATAGGTAGAGTCCAAGTCAGTCTCGGCTCTTTTGCTAACATTATACATTGAATTATTTGAAACACAATCACGCATATCAATTTCATAAATACCATTAAAAGCAATAGCATCAAAATAATGAACATTATTTTTAGAAACTGAAATACCAATATCATTAAAAACATTAATGAATCCGTTGTCTTTCAACAAAGAAACTGAAATAACGCCTCTAGTAATAGAAGGTGCATAATGACAATTGCCTAATACAATAATTAAACAGGAGGGAAGAACTAAATGAAATTCTCCGATTGCTTCAACAGTTGCTGGTAGACCATTGCCAACTATCAACTGCAAAGCTCCGGGCTTCAGTTTCCTCCTTTTCCTAAGCCCCTGTAATTCATTACAGGTGTGAGTGCCACAGCCAGTGTCATAAACCCACGATTTACGCTTAGTTAAGGAAAATAATTCAATTGTGAAGATACCTGAAGTACTAGCGCCGCTAGTATTCTTCTTCTTCGAGTTCAACTCGGCAAGATACTTAGGACAGTTCCTCTTCCAGTGCCCGACTTCATTACAATGATGACAGCTCTGGTCTTTAGCCGTTGTACCCCTTTTTCGTTAAAGACATTTCATTGCCCTTGGCGATTGATTTTCTTTTCTGGACTTTTCCCCCTTTTCTTTCAAGAACTTGGGGTGTTGGAATTTTCTTTGGAAGCTGTTTTTCATACTCAATTATCATAGCATAGAGTTCAGTGACGGTATTACTCGTCCCATGTAAACGACAATTGCTCACAAAATCCTCAAAGTCCTTAGAAAGTGACTTGAGAATTATTCCAATCATAATTGGAGGAGCATAAGCATTATCCAGCTTTTCCAATTCCTCAAAATACATTTTCAATTTCAGTATATGAGGTCCAACTGGTGTTCCTTGTTTGTGTTGTAGGCTAAGAAGTGCTTTATGCAAATCATACATATACTGCCCTACATCCACGGTATCGGTTGCACTCAACTCATTAGTTGCAGCACCAATTCCAGGAACAACTGATCTCTCCTCATCAAGGACTTCATAGTTGTTTAGAACATTTCTCGGTCTATGAATGAGATCGTTTGAATTTCATCCAGAAAGATTTTTCCTATCAACCTTTTGTCGAAAAGTATTGGTGTTTGTGGAGGGATTCATCCCCATCTACAAAACAGATTAAGTTCAAAAATCAGTATTTTCGATAATCGATCCTTGAGAAATTAATTACCCAAATGTTTATGGAATAAACAATTAATCTCATCAAGGCTAGAATCCAATTGACATACAACCATTTTATCAGTTGATCTGCTAGAAATGATTGCACTCAAAAGGTAAGTAACGATCAGTAATTGCATTACAAGTGCAATTCCTAGAAAGTATGGGACCTACGTAAGACGCTCAATTCATCAAGCGATCTTTTGTAGTCATGTTTTGTCCCATCTTTTGCCACGGGTCAAGGTCTCACCGCTTAACTCGCTTTAAGTCGTCCAACTAAGAACGTGCAAAATTGACCACCACTGTGTACCAGTGAATGGGTTTTGCCATGCAATCGTCATTTCACCACTGTGTACCAGTGAGTAAAACAACGACCCCATGTGTCCTTGACAAATTGGATGGCAATGACTTAAGTTTATTTGGGTCATACAATTTGATATGTGATCAAAAGGTTATGTTTAAAAGATTCATGCATATCTTCCAAACATAATATTTAATAAAATCATTTGTATAGTCTTAGCAACACGAGAGAGCTCGGTAGTTCCATTTGAACGCACAAAGAAGCGCAAAGGCAAAGGTATGCGATAAACGCGATTTAAAAACCCGCCCTTTTAGAAGGCTAGCGCACTCCGACTTATACCTCTCTTAGAGTTTGTTAAAATGGGTGAGCCGGTGTATCTCAAGGTTGTAAGACTCCAATTTTATTAAAAAAATCTCTTATTTCGATATTGCTTAGTCATGTTTATCTTTTCTCAAAACAATTTTACATCACAATTTATCACAATAAATATGCAAAATTATAAACTATAACTATTAAGCATGCAATGAGTTATGGTAGGCCACCTAAACATGTCACTATGGTTTATCAATGTCTAATCCGGCTCCCCCTTCAAAGAATAGGACCACATACATTAAGTTGTCTTGATTGCGTAAGCCTTAAACATGTACAACACAAACTATTATCAAATAATCACATAGTTAGCTTTCTGGAAATTCCAGTAGATTCACGACCTGTTTAGACCTGTTTCTGGTCCGATTCAGATTTTGACCAGAACTACAAAGTTTTATCCCCATGTGTTGAGAATCTACAGTTCAAAGAACAGCTTCTAAATCATTACGGATTAAAAGATATGAATTTTTTAGTAAACTATCGCAAAACAGAAAGTTTATACGAAAAATTCACATTGTCATACAATTAGTTTTACAATTATCTAGTATAATTAACCCTAATGATCAAGATTTCATATCAATATATCTAAGTAAGAATCATGAATGATTTGCCTGAAAAATTCATGATTTTTACTTCTTTTTAACAATTAAAAGTAAAGGTACAACATATAATTACATACAATTTATCACATAAACATGTAATTAAATCAAAACTTGGATTAGGAACCCTAAAAAAAACTTCTTTTTTTATTTTATGGAAAAATTTCGATCCATATATATATATATTAAATAAAACCCTTTTCATATTAAATAATGTAATTAAATTACAAAAACAATTTAACAATATATATATATATAATCGAAAATTTGGAAATCAAGAACCCTAACCCCCCTTCAAGTTTTGATCTTTTGGTAATCAAAAAAACATACATAGTTGTCTCTGATACCACTATTGGGTTTTATAACTAATTATCACAACATATCACAAAGCATGCAGCGGAAGACAAAATCTATGTAGTTTAACTAATTAACCAAGGAATAAAATGTGTACCTTAATATGGAGAGATTGAAGACAAAACAAGGTTTAACTTAACCTCTCTACGATTGCACACTCAACGGTGGAACACTGTATGCTAGTACTTGATCACGAACAACCCTTTGCTTAAACCCGAAAACCTAGCTAACCCGAAAACCCTTTTTCTAGCTATGGAAAACCGAAAACCAAAACCCTTTGGATTATTGGTTTCGGTCGAGAGAGAGGGAGAGAAAAGAGAGGAGAAAACCCTATGGATTTAATTGTGTATAAAACCAAATAACATAGGTTTGTATTTATAGGTTTAGGAAACTTAATGACCAAGTCTTGGAGGGTTTTGGAAGCCCCATTCGACCGTCCCCCTTGGAAAACAAAACAAGGGAAGTTTCCTAATTGTTTCCTAATTCCAACTCTTCTCCGTTAAGTCCGTTAATTAAGTACCGTTAACTTTTAACTCTTTTAACGAACCCCCGTTAGATTTTCGTGATCAAATTAATCAATAAATTACATTTAATATATTGATTAATTTATATTAACATTCACGTTGAGGTGTGACCCCGTAGGCTTAAATACTTTTCGGACATACGTTCATTTTACGTAATCATATTCCAACAAGAACTCTTCAAGATTCCAACTCTAGTAGCATGATCAGCAACATAGCAAAGCCCGGATGCCCGTCCAAGTGTGGGGATATGACGGTTCCATATCCATTTGGCATGGGCAAAGACATAATTGCTCCCTCAGTGACATGTTTTATTTAGCTTGTAATGCATCGTCTGATAGCAACAAAACCCCGCAGTTGTACATTAGATCAGGCAGAAACCTCCTTAGAATACATAGCATTTCAGATTCAGAGGTACGCATCTTTAACAATAATGTCTCCTACAAATTGATGCTACCATCAAGACGGGAAAGTATCTAACGAAAGTAGTTGGGACGTCAACTTCAAAGGGCGCTTCACTTTCTCAAAAAAGAATAAGTTTACAGTCATTGGGTGTGATGATTATGGCTTGATCACGGGGAAAGAGGAAGATGACTTTTCTAGCGGCTGTATTGGATGGTGTAACAAAGCATCGGATGTGCCTGGTGGGCAATGCTCAGGACAAGGTTGTTGTCAGACATATATAAGTAAGGGTCTGGACTATTTCGATGTTACACTTGGAACCTTTGGAAATCACACAGTAAACAAATGTGGCTATGCGTTTCTTTGCGAGGAAGGCAGTTTTGAGTTTCATGGCGTTCACGATTTATCAAATACTTTGGAGTTTTTGCAGAGGATACAATCCACTGTCCCTGTCGTGTTAGATTGGGTAATTGCACCCAACCGAAACTACACTGAGGCAACAAAATGCAAAGAGAACGCTAAGTGCTATGATGTAGAAGGTGGTGGGTATCGTTGCATATGCAACGATGGTTACCAGGGTAACGCCTATCTTGAACCAGGCTGCCAAGGTCAGTTTAAAGTTTAAAACAAAATCATTTATAAAAAAGTACTTTTGTCACTTAATATATCTTAAACAAAGGTTAGTGATCTAAAGTAAGTAACAACCAGCTACTTGCTGTTTTGTTCACCATATAGACATCAATGAATGCAAGGATCCAGGAGCCTACCCTTGTAGCGGTGATTGCATTAATACTCCAGGGAGTTACAACTGCACTTGTTCGTCAGGATACGTTGGTGATGCAAAATCAGAACATGGTTGTCAACTTGCCGCTAAAGGAATTAAGCTTCCTTGGACCATAATCATTATAGGTAATTCTTTCGGCCCTGAAAATCAATCTAGCGAATATGTTAGTTTTCAAACACAATCCTCTATTGAAATTCAGCACAATGACTATCATTAAATGTGTCTTTTCCTTTTCATTGTTATGTAGCAATGACGGTCAGCATGCTAGCAATATTATTTGGAATACCTGTGGTTCTCTTTGGTATAAAAAGGAGGAAGTTAATGAGGCTCCGACAAAAGTTCTTTGAGCAAAATGGGGGTGTGTTGCTGAAACAAAAGCTCATTTCACAAGGATCTCACGAGGCAATGGCTTTGTTTAGCGCAGACGAACTTCGTGAAGCTACTAACAATTATTCTACGGATAAAATAGTTGGCCGAGGTGCCTATGGCGTAGTCTATAAGGAAGTTTTGACTGATAATCGTGTTGTCGCTATCAAAATGTCTAAAATCGTGGATGGGAGCCAATCAGAGCAGTTCATCCATGAGGTCTTGATACTTACACAAGTCATCCATCGAAATGTAGTAAGGCTTCTAGGATGTTGTTTGGAAGAGGAAGTCCCTATACTCATGGCCGGTACTAAAGGGGGGGCAAGGGGGTCCAATGCCCCCCTCCAAATTTAAATTTTGTCATGTATTTTTAAATTTTTCATAAAATTTTAAAAATTTTCTATAGGTTTTTAACGTTTTGCCCCCTTTTAGATTTATTTTTCGTAAGTTTTCTAAGTTTGCCCCCTTTGGAATTTTTTCCTGGTACCGCCTCTGCCTGTACTAGTGTATGAATTCATCCCAAATAACACTCTATGCCATTACATTCATCATAAAGTGGGTGGAATGAGTTGGTTATCAAGGGAGAATCGATTAAAGGTGGCTTCCGAAGCTGCTGGTGCACTTGCATACCTTCATTCAGAAACTATTATGCCAATCATACATAGGGATGTCAAGTCGACCAACATACTGATAGATGATAATTATACCGCTAAAAATTCAGACTTTGGTGCATCAAGGTTAGTTCCATTAGATCACGAACAAGTAACAACTCTTATTCAAGGAACATTAGGGTATTTGGATCCACAATACTTCAACACAAGCAAACTAACCGAGAAAAGTGATGTATATAGCTTTGAGGTGGTCCTTGCAGAACTCTTAACCGGAAAAAAACCAATTGGGGTCAACAGATTAAACGAAGAAAATAATTTAGCAACATATTTTGTCAATTCAATTGAGAAAAACCGCGTATTTGAAATAGTTGAACCAAGACTCTTACGTGAAGGGACACTTGAAAAATTACAAGCAGTTGCTGATCTGATTAAGAGATGCCTTAAATATAAAGGTTGTGATAGACCTATAATGAAAGAAGTAGCAGCGGAACTTGAGGGCATGATAAGGAAGTTGCCTCATCCTTGGCTTCAACAACAAAAATGTACTGGAAACTTGGCCCTAGAAGTCGACCAATCTGATCTTTACGATGTCCCATTAATTCCATATGCTACTAATGAATGGAAAACTAATTACTCAGGTAGCAACACGGGCATGGCATTTGAAGAAAACAAACCACGTTAGATATGGAGGGCTGTTTAAGAATTGCTACAAACCAGCTTATAGAATAGTTGGTGTTTCCCCTGTTTATCTAGAGTTCAAGACTAGTAATGAAAACAAATTGCATTTTCATGTAACTTTGTCATAGTCTCTTAAGTTTAAAGCTACAGTATATGAACTATATATCCGTGTGTCACTAATGTAGGGTAATGTACCATTCGGTTTGATTAACCAAATAAAACTTTCAAATTTTTATCTATATATAAAACAAATATTACACCAAAAATTTCAATTTTGATTAATAATAAATCATAAGTTTAAAATAATTTATAAAATAACTATGGTTTAACAATAAATTTGAAAAATACAAGATATTAGATACAAAAGCATAAATTTTGTGAATCCTTCGGTGTTTTCCTTGAATTGGATTTTCAAGCTTTTTATCAAAAAACATTTTGAAATTGTTATTTTTCAAACACAACAACCTCTACGAAGATTTATCGGTTTAATTACTAAAAATTTGAGTTAATTGCAAAGTTGGTCCTTGTGGTTTACACACTTTAGCAATGGGGGTCCCTTTTTAAGTATTGTTGCAATGGGGTTCCTGTTTTGAGAATTTGTTGCAAGATTGGTCCCTTTCTAACAAAACAGTTAGCGAATGTCCTCAAGCCTTAACAGAAGGGACCATCATTGCTAGTAAACTCAGAAAGGACCCCCATTGCTTAAATGAAAAAACCATAGGGTCAATTTTCCAATTAACAACTTGATATCTTTTTTGATTTAACTCAAGAGATTGCAACATACAATTGTCAGTGTGTCAGATCCTTAATTAGTACTTATGTATACTCAAAATTTTAATAATGGAGATGTACCTTGTATAATCTTTTTTACTTTGATAAAATAATTGATATATAAACTTTTATTATTATTTATAGTTACGAAATTAGAGGTTGTATGTTTGAAATTTTATGCTACCAAAAAGTAAACCTGTTCAAAAACCATATATGGTTTTTTAGTTCCGTGCGTAAGATGTTAAACATTTATGTAGTTGGTGGATTAATAAATATATATTAATAAATGTATAGTTTATTTTAATATAGATCATAACAGACTTTTTAATATGTTTTTTTATATATCGAGTAATACAGTTTGTTATTTTAAACGTGAATATAAATTATTATGTGAATTTGATTATCATCAACAATTGAAGGATTTACAAATTTTAGAATATTTTTGTAGAAATATGTTTTTAATAGTTTAATTATCAATAATCATAAAAAGCTATAGTATATTAATAGTTATATTTAAATTAAGTATTGATTAATTTTTAATGTTTTATAGAAAAGTTAAAAAGTATAATTATGGATCTGGCGCACTGACAATTGTATATTGCAATCCCTTGAATTAAATTGTCACGTTTTTTTTGTGTGAAAATAAATAAAAATAAAAGTGTGTAAAAATTTCTCCACACTAGTGTGTAGAAATAAAAGTTCACACTTTTTAGTGTGAGTATAATTATTTTGTAACACCTCATTTGTCCACGGTAACTTTTTAGTTATCGTTGACAAATTAGGTATTACAAAATAAATATGAAAGTTCAGCCTAAAAAATGTGAACTTTTAATTGTACACACTTTTTAGTGTAGAGAAATTTCTATACACTTTTATTATTTGTATAATTTTATACACAAAAAAGCGTGACAAAATTATTAACTTGTTCTCACTCATTAAAAGTGTGAACAAATGCAATATTATTTGTTTGTTAATTGCAAAATTGGTCCCTATGGTTTTCCATTTTAGCAATGGGGGTCCTTCTTGAGTTTACTAGCAATAATGGTCCCTTTTGTTAAGACTTGACGATACCCACTAACGGTCTTGTTAAAAAGGGACCAATCTTGCAAAAAATCTCAAAATAAGGACCCCCGTTGCAACGATACTTAAAAAGGGACCCCATTGCTAAAGTATGTATACCACATAGACCAATTTTGCAAATAACTCTAAAAATTTTACCTCATATATATGGCAAAATAGTTACTATTTAACAACAATTTCAACTTATTAACTCATCCCCAATAGCAAACTAACAACAATGTCTCAAATCAAAACCATTATGAAAACAAACACCATTCGTACATGCCCACATCAGTCACCATTTTGGTCAAAAAGTTTCATTCTGGACAGGCTCATTGATGTCTACGGGAAAATTGGTTTTCTCAGTGATGCATACAAGATGTTCGATGAAATGCCTGGGAGAAATATATTTTCTTGGAATGTTGTTTTGCCTATGTTAACAAATACGGTTCTTTCAGATGAAGCAAAACGGGTGTTTACGTCTATGTCTGATCAATGCTCATGGAACTTGATGGTATCGGGTTTTGCTTAATGTGATCAGTTTGATGAGTCAATTGAGTTTATAGTACGTATGCATGGGGAAGATTTTTTGCTTAATACTTACTCGTATGGGAGTGCGCTGTAACACCCTGCTTTATAAAAATATGGATTTCAAAAAAAAATTCAACTTTGAATATAACACCATTTATAAAATGCGGAAGCAAATTTTAAAAATCCCAATTGATTCCTAACGAAACCAATAAAACATAATGAATGTTTTAAAAAGGTGTTACCAACCAGTATCATCACAATAATGTAAATGAAATCCACAATCAACCTCAATAAAGACAGTCAATTTAATAAAAGCCAAAAGGGCTAAAGAAATAAGTCTACTTAAATAGTGCAACTATGGGTAACTAAAGCCAAGTTCCAAAGCTCCATTAATAGCTACCCATCTCACATGCAAGCTACCAGCCACTGATCAATGCCTACCTTGAGGGCACAACACATTTTCACAAAACAAGTGTCAGCTATTAAAGCTGAGTAAGATAACATGTTAGTATAAATAAAAGGATTGCCAATTAAAACACTTTAATAAATCAACTCATGCATATATAAAGGCACAAACAACAAAACAACATAAAGTGCATAATAAGGATTATCAAATCCTATAATATGCCTAGCAATCCTCCATAGCCACCAATATCTACATAACTACATAAGCTGCATAAATCACCAAAAGGTTATGCCATAATAAACTACATAAAAAGGTTGTGTGAGGCGGCTAAATAGCCAAATACGGATCCCCACACCCGACTTGATGAATAGACCTTACGGTGGTCCATCTATGTCGTTATGGATAGGCATAACCAAATCCATGAGTATTCCATTAACACCAGGTGGTCAACCACGACACCCGAAATACTCTAAACACCAGGTTGTATTTACAAGAGAACATGATCAGGGTTCCAAGTGACGCCATAGCACACTCCGCCTAAATAGACGTCATGTGGATTAAGCTTAACTCTTACACCAACGCTCGAGACTTTCACCAAAAGATATATTAGAAATATATCACACCAATATCTACATAATATTTTAGGGCCCTTAAACGTGCACGTGACATGACAACTTAAATCATGTCTAGTGTACTATGTGTACAAGTCCACATAAATCATTTACCACACAAACAACAAGCTGCATATATCAACAATACAACATTAAAATCATTTCTACCCAAGCATGCTTTAACAACACCCAATAAACCTCCCACATATATCTCACACCCAACATATGCATGAGATAGTTAAAACAACATAAAAGAGGAGTTAATTATTAAAACTAAGTTTTGTTGTGTCCCCAGGTGTCAAAAGTAAGTTATCTTACCTTTTGCAGCTTCACAAATCATAAATACCAATAATTTACCAAGCTTGTTATGTATTCTAAAAACCTATAAACGAACAATAAATACATAAACCGAAGCGACAAAGCATGCGATATCCAAAATAAAACTTCACACCATAAACTCTAAAAATTGGAATCTCTCATGAAACAACACTTCTGTTGTTCACTTGATTCTCTCACAAGCCATTTTTAATATTACTACTTTATATAGTAACAAACAACGGCAACTAAGGACCATTAATATATTATACTGTTATCTTGAAGAACTTATAAAATTTAATAATGCTTTGACACCTTGCTGTTCGACATGAACAAAACCATGAGACCAATTTAACTCTTTATTGCATTTTGGGATATTGAGCAGTGTAAAATATAAACCACTAGACTCTTTCCATTTTTCTTTCATTCTGCATATGTACTTTCAAGACAACAAAATAATACTCCTAGTTACTAGTACTATCCTGTCATGATGTTGAAGCTTTTTTTTTTTTTTTTTTTTTCCATTACTACTCTCTTGACACAATGCACCCACTATACTCCTCATGTACATTTATACAGTACTATATATATATATTATTATTATTAAATATATGTGTCATAACTAGACTCAAGAAACAATAGTAAATTACTAATGATATTTTACTTTTGTCAGCACAATAAAAACACAATCCCCATCACTTTTAATGTTAAGTATTTGGGAGTTTCTTTTATCTTTTTGTTCTCTGCACCTATATCTCAATACAAAATAAGATGTATTCTATTTTTATTTTTTTTATGACATCAATGACTAAATAAAGTTACCCACAATTCCATAACCATCATCGAATACAACAAAATACTGTTACAAATATATAATTATATATTACCCTTTCTTGATAGATCACGATTAACTCCTTCCTCCCCTTTATGCTTGAAATCGGTGACCCACACACAAACCCAAACAAAGTTTCTGTCTTTTTTTTTTATTCGACGGCTGCAATGAACTAAAGTAGGGATATATCTTTTTCCTCTAAACCTTGCTAGACACATGCACCACAATATCAAAATAAAAGGCTCGGGCCTTTCTTTATTCTCTTAATTGGGCCGACTAAAAATATGAGGCTCCCTAATAATTTATTTGTGTTCTACTACATCAACGAAAGGTTAACAAGTTCAGCTAATCACTAATTAGTAGGAGTTTCCTATACCCACACTTCAGGCCCACATGCTACATAATTACGCTTTAGCTTCGCTTAATGCCTAAAAGAAATACAGCACAAGACAAGCACTAGTGATAAACATTTATCGACATTTTAATCACACTAAAAAGAACACATATATGCCGACTTATCTACACAAAGTTTCTACTTAAATATCACATAATTATCCACATAAATTACACGTATTATTCTACTTAGCACATAGTTATCCACATAAACATATAATTTAACACCATAATTAACCACATAAAATATATGCCACTTAACGGTAGGTTAACATTTACTAACGGTTAAACTTAACGGAATTGAATAAAATAGTTCGGGATGTTACATGCGCATAGTTCTTGTGCAGGTTTGAGGGATATGAAGATGGTTATTCACATTCTTGGTTCGGTTGTGAATTCTCCGTTTGAGGAGATGTATTTATGGCTAGTGCACTTATAGATATGTATTCGAAATGTGGATTGTGCTCAATATGTTTTTGACGAGATGGGTCAGCATAATGTGGTTTCTTGGAATAGTTTGACTACATGTTATGAATAAAATGGTTCGGCTGATGAGGCTCTTGATGTTTTAAAGAAGATGATGGAGTCTGGGATTGAAGCGGATGAGGTCATTCTAGCGAGTGTGAGCTAGCTTGTGTAAGCTGAATTTGGGACAGGAAATTCATAACAAAGTTATGAAGTTTAATAAGCTGAGGAATGATATGGTCATATGCAACCCGTTGGTTGATATGTACACGAAATGCAATAGAATGGTTGAAGCAAGACAAATTTTTGACAAAATGCCAGTTAGGAATATCATCACACAAACTTCGATCATCAATGGTTATACATTGATAGGAATATAGCATCATGGAATGCATTGGTAGCCGGCTACCAGTGTCCGCTCAAGATTATTTGAGGCTCTACACAGGACTAATTTGGGGGCTTTCCTTTAAAGTCTCAAACAACCATTTTGGTGGTTCGATCTACGTAAATGAGACAAATTTGGGGGCTTCCTTTAAAGTCTCAAACAACTATTATTATTATTATTATTATTATTATTATTATTATTATTATTATTATTATTATTATTATTATTATTATTATTATTATAATTTCTTGTAAATCCTATTAATTTCTAATGGAAGTGATGCTTTTACTATTATTATTATTATTATTATTATTATTATTATTATTATTATTATTATTATTATTATTATTATTATTATTGTTATTATTATCATGGTTGTTGTTTTTTTTTTTAATTACACAAAGTATTATTTAGGAATAAATAATTTTAAAAAGTACATTGATATTTTTTTGTAAATATTTACTTTTATTTTATAAAAGAATACTTTATTTTTATAAAAAAACTATCGTAAGTATTTTTTTTTATTAAAAACTATTAATCTATCAAATTATAGATCCATGATAATTTTATTTATTTCATATTTATTTATTTTTCATATAAAAAAAATAAGTAAATCGGAAGCAGTACATTAATTTCATATAAAGCATTGATAAATGTACGTTAAGTCTTGAATGGATACCACCACATAGAGTTAATTAAATCTGTTTTGAGTTGATTCAAACCTTACATAGTAGTTGTACAGTTACTAATGCAATACAAGAAATTATGATATTTTTTCCGGTTTACCCCTTTAAAAAAAATTGAAATTTTTTTTTTATAAAAATAAAAACTTTGTACTAAAAATGATATTTTATAAAATAAAATATTATTTTATTAAAAAATTTTTTTTATAAATAATAGTATTTGATATATTAATAGTTTTTAATAAAAAAATAAATATTTACAATAATTTTTTTTATAAAAATAAAGTTTTTTTTTATAAAATAAATACAAATATTTACAAAAATATACCAATGTACTTTGTGTAATTAAAAAAACAAGAACAACCATAATAATAATAATAATAATAATAATAATAATAATAATAATAATAATAATAATAATAATAATGGTTAATTACATAAAATATATCTGGACTATCCACCATATTACTGGTTTCATACTTCAAACTTTAAAATTTACGGTAGTCATACCCCAATTTAACGGCCAAACAGACGCCCGTCAAGTCAGGTATCGTCCGAGTGAAAAATTGATAAGTTGGGGTATGATAAGAGTAATTTTAAAGTTATAGGTATGAAATCAGTAATATGATAGATAGTCCAGGTACCATTTCAGTAAATAACCATAATAATAAAGACAAGTGAATGACCTTTATATATACTAGATATTATATACATAATGATATAAGGGATGTTGGTGAGGGAAGGGGAAATCAAAAGTCATCGGTTTTAAGTTTTTTTGTTTGTCCAAAAATCGAAAGTAGAGATATTATTATTAATGTGTAAGTTAAATTTTTTTGTCTGCTCCAAAATTTCAACCTTTCCTCTCATGTTCAGAAAAACAAGTGGAGTCTCGAGCGGCTCAATTTGATATTTTTTTACAATTACCATATTTTTCTGTTAAATGAGTAATTAGGTTTAGGTAAAATAAAACAATTATTAAAGTAAAACAAAAAAAATAATAGGTTTTATTCACTGAAAATCAACGTGCATCATTAAAATCGTTGTGTATCAATTGTTTTGTGAATCTTCGTGCATCAATCTAACCATGATCTAAGGATCAAGATCTTGTCCTATTAATTTTACTTTAATACTTGTTTACAATACCCAACCCCTGAGTAATTATCTTTAGAATCCCAACCGCCTGTAGAAAAATAAAATCTAGTCCATTTAAATTTTGGGGGCCCTAACTAACTGAGGGCCTTAAACACATGCCTAGCATACCATAACTATTCAGCCGCCCCTTTCGGCTACACACAGTATGGAGATAATGAAATTGTGCTAGGACTATTTCGGAAAATAAAACAAGACAATTTCTTTCAACACATTACACTTTTGAGAATCTTCTTAGTGCGTGTGGTTTTGCCTTTACATAAATATATATGGGAAAAGTATCTGTGAGTGTATGTAACTTGTGACAAGTTACTATTGTATGAAAGAAACTTTAGTTGGGTTCATTGTATGTAAGTAACCTGCTAAAAATGAACGAATCGTGTAAAAAATCAACGTGGCACCCCCAGGCATATGATACATGGCCCAATGAGAGACCTCCACGTCAGCTTGTTTACACGATTCATTCAGTTTAAACAGGTTACTTACATAGAATGAACCCGACTAAAGTTTCTTTCATACAATAATAGTTGATTAGAAGTTACATACACCATAGATACTTTTCCGAAATATATATTTAATAAACCTATTAATGACATAAAGTTTTTAATTTAAGCTGTTGAAGATTCAAAACAAAAACCCTGGAATAACGCATTTATCTTTACATAACAATTGAAGCCCCACAATGCTAGACCGAAATTTACTAATATATATAAAGGAAGTGTTAGTTATACGTATACCACAACTATTTGTATATTTATCACATACATGCATAATTAGCTTGTACAACATATTTTAAAAATTGTATTGTGTGGTAAAAATATCAAAAATTTTTGTACCAATATCACTTTCTTAAAATAATGTGTACAACAACTACACTCTACACGCAAAAAAATTAAAGTTACTTAAAGCTTCTAGTCCTACTTTAGATATTCGTATTACATATTTCAATAAACTTACCACATAATACAAATTTTATAACAAATAGTACAAGCTTTTAATAAACTGCTTTTTGTAATCTAATCAAAATGTACGGTACTAACCAAACTTGACATTTCCTCTATGAGACACACTTATTAGGGAATAATGAAAAGACATCACTGATTAAGATTGATGCGGGCCCAAGCGTAGAGCAACAAGTTATTTTATATTTGGAGCCCCAAGATCACTTATCAAATTAGACTTTATTAAAATGAGCATAACTTAAGCTAATTTGCTCCATTTTTAACTTATCAACAGTTGAAACGACCATTGGAGCTGCAGTGAAGACATTTCTACAAATTGCCTGCATCGGTTTGAGTCAACCTTCGGACCCAAAAACGTCATTTACAATGAATTGTTAAACTTTTTATTATAACTTTTGGAAGAACTATTCTTAATATTCGTGTGAATCAAGAAGTTCGATTGTTTATCAAAATTTTCGTCAGCATCAATGTCACTTCACTATTTAGAAAATGACTTCTGTATTTTTTAGAATAGACATATAATTCCAAACCGGAGAAAACGCGAAGCTAATAAATATTACTACAACTTGTAGTTTCAAATCCTACAACTTTCTCTCTCTCTATATATATATATATATGTTTGAACCGTTTGTTTTTTATATCAATGGACACCTCATCATATAATGGTGAGATATTTGACGTACATTAAACTATGAGATGTACATCATAAGCAGTTACAGATGATTCAGGATAAAAAAAAAAACCAATAAATTTATCACTTTAGAGAGTCGAACTCATAATTTGTGAAAAAATCAAAAATGCATCTGAACTGGTTTTATTTGCATGAGGATAATATTTAAGAAGCATTTTTGTGTAGAAATTGAACTATCAAACCATATAATAAGGCGTTGGGTAACACCACCAGGTCAACGGTCAAACCGACCAGGTTATTAGCGGCGACGTCGCCGCTAATAGTGCGTCCCGACCTGCCTGACATCACACTTACTGACTAAGATAGTGTTGCTGAACCCGAGGTGCCACGTCGCCGCATTAGCGGTGACGTGGCACCTCGGGTTCAGCAACACTATCTTAGTCAGTAAGTGTAGTACATGCATCCATGCTTTGTCGACCTTGGTAATGTAAATTTGCCATACTTTCATTGGATAAAAATAATGTTAGCACCACATTAACGGCGACGTCGCCGCAAATGCGGTGACGTGGCACCTCGGGTTCAGCAACAATATCTTAGTCAGTAATGTAGTACATGCATCCATGCTTTGTCGACCTTGGTAATGTAAATTTGCCATACTTTCATTGGATAAAAATAATGTTAACCCATATTTTTAGGTACTATATATGGTACTACGGAACGATATTGAAACAATATAAGTTTCTGAAAAAAAATTTCTTCAGTATAGATATATATTCTTTCAAGCGTATTGTTTCAAGCGTTTAAAGATATATATTTTAACAGTTTTTGTAGTTGATGGTATTGTGTATCTTTCTTTTTCAAGCGTTTTGTTTAAATATATATATATATATATATATATATATATATATATATATATTGAGTATAGATGTAAATATATATATATAGAGAGTATGGACACCATTAATAGTTAATGAGGTTGATGTTTACTTGAATTGTTTCAGATGGATAGTTTGGAGGATATTTGGGCAGACCCAGAAAACGTACGTATTGAAGTGCCGGATAATGTGTTTGAGCAACCTGATGCAGACGGTGAATATGAATGCGAAGCTGGGGACTTTGAAACTGATGAGGTGTTCGGTTCTTTTGAAGAATTAACGGAGTGGGCTCAAAGAACAGCAATGGATTTGGGTTATGTTCTAGTTATACGGCGGACGAACAAAAACTCAAAAGAGGTGGTGAATAAAGTGACACTTATATGTCACCACGGTGGAGCGCGCGATGCAAGGTTAATTGGCCCACCCAAACGGTCCAGTAAGATAGGTTGTCCCTTCACTTTAATAGGCCGCCCTGGGCGTGATGGTGGTTGGAGGTTAACTGTCAAGGATTGGAGACACAATCATGATCCAACTACCAATCTGCAAGGGAATGCATACGCCAGACGGATGACGGATGAAGAAAAGGAATTTGTGGGTACCCAATCGGATCGCGGTTTGTACCCACATCAGATCCTGGTAAACCTCAAACTTGAATTTCCAGGAAACTTGACTCGCAAAGGAGACATTACGAACTTCTTAAAGCGAGAAGAAGGTCGGGGCAAGCAGGGCGTACTCCGATGCAGGTACAAACATTAAATATTCTATTCTACTACGTTGTTGGAATTGACTTATTTACTCTATCTTGGTCATTAATCGCAGGTTATGTTTTCACTGTTGCAAGAGAAAAGGTACTTTTACCAGTTCACCACAAATAACAAAAATGGACGCTTGGAGAACCTGTTTTTCATTAATCCAACATCAATGACCCTATGGCGCGCATTTCCCTGGGTTATTGAAATAGACTCCACGTACAAAACTAACATCTACAACATGCCGCTAGTTGAGATCGTCGGCGTGACTTCAACGGGGAAGACCTTCAGTTTAGCGTATGCGTTTATCGTAAACGAGCGGGAGGCAAATTATCAATGGGTTTTACGATGTCTTCGGTCCACCCTTGCTGATAGCTTTGCCGTTCGTGTCGTTCTTACTGACAGGGAGCTAGCGCTGATGAGAGCTTTGAAGGTTGTTATGCCGGAAGCGAAACATCTGCTGTGTAGGTACCATATATGGCAAAACATAATCAAGCACTGCGAACCGGCGTTGCGGATGAAAAAAGATGTTAGCATTGACAGGCTTAACTTTTGGTGGAAAAAAGTCTATCAGTCTCGGACTTTTGACGAGTTTAAGTCAAATGAGAAGGAGTTAAAGGAAAAACTTGCGGGTTTTCCAGGCGTCTACAAGTACGTGACCGATAATTGGTTGTCCCCATACCGAGAGCAGTTTGTGTCCTGTTGGGTCGATGAACACCTCAACTACCAAAACCACACCACAAACAGAGTGGAGGCCGAGCACCATTTACTGAAGGAAGAATTGAGGGGGAAATGCACATTTACTAGAATCCTCCAATGTGTTGATTCTGTCTTGATCAGTCAAGAAGCAGAAATAAGGGGCCAACTGGGGTATAGCAACGGGACCCGGAAGGGGAAACATAATTACAACTGTATGAAGGACCTGTTGGGAAAGGTTTCACTTAAAGCTTTGGACATCATGGCTGATGAAATTTTACGCTTAGACAAAGTCCTTAAAAGACAGGTTAACAAATGTGGGTGCAAGGTTTAGTCCAGTTGCGGGCTACCATGTGCCTGTAAGATTGCCGAGTACATGCAGCGCGGTTAGTACGATTTATTACTTGTATTTTTTCATCAAAAGGACATAATTTCGTTGACTTATTTATATAAAATAAATGCAGGGACTCGTATACAGCCTCATGTCATAGACCCTTTTTGGAAAAAGCTTGACTTAACACCGTGGACATGCGTACAAGATGAAGACGAAGAAGACGATGTCCATGAAGTCGTTGATGGTCTTACGAAATTCTTGGATCAGCAACCCAAGGCTCAAAAGAAACATTGGTTGTCAAAAATTAAAGACATGTTTAAGCCTGGTAAGACACAAGTGAAAGATCCTCTTGTTCAAAAGACCACACGCGGAAGACCAGTCGGCTCGAAACAAAAGCCGCCAAAGGTATACATAGTACATCTAAAAAAAAATTTGTCTTATTCAATAAATACAGTATATATAACTACCTTAGTTAACGAAACTGATTCTTACTAATGGTCTAGGTGCCGGATCTTAACACCAACCCACCTGGGCTACGAAAATCCAAGTCCACTCGACCTGGGGAATACAAGGTGCCGGATTTGAATAAACCCCCACCTGCGCATCCCGCCAGACACAGTACGTACGAGCCGTCCCAGTCCTGTCGTTATCCCGAAAACCGAAAATTGTTCGACGATCAATACCACTCTGAATCAGAATGGGTCAAAGATAATCCTGACCTTTTCGGAAACCTGCACCCATATCCAGGTCTTGATGATATATATACGTGGGGGGACCCGTCCCAATCCTACGGGGTCGGGGATACACCATATGTGACACAAAAACTATATGGATTCGGCGATACGTCCCAAGACTATTGGCTCAACTATGACCAACCATATTCCAACATAGTAGATGACATCTTATGGCCACCACCTACACAATGTAGAAATGCACCCATATATGAATCAAGGCAGGCGCAGGTTTCGGATCAGGAATCAGAGGCACAGTCATCGACCAGTTGGGTTGGGTATGTTGCGGAATCGTATAACGCCAGTCTTTCCAGAAATTACGATTGGGTACTGGGTGAGATACCATCGTACTTAAGGCCGTACGTTGTAGGCGCACAAAATGTCAAAGGAGACGGTAACTGTGGATTTCGAGCTACCGCTGTAGCTTTGGGGCTACATGAGGAGATGGGTGCAGAGTGGGTTCGTACGCAGATGCTCGCGGAGTTTGAATCTGACCTCGATGGGTACATGCAAATGTTTGGGCAAACAGAGGGCAACCGAATGTTGTCGGCGCTGCGAACATCTTATTATGGACGAAGCCGGCCCACACATCATTGGATGAGTAAAGTGTGGTTCCATATCCTCCTGACCAATAAGCTGGGTATAATAGTCAACTGCGTTAGCCTACGTGACCCCCGCACAGTATTTCCGATGCATCACGGCTTAGATCAGCTGTTATTCAAACAACCGATAACTATTGCTCTGATAAACAACGAAACCCATTTTGTTGCAGTGAAATTAGCAGGCGACTACCCAATGGCCTACAAGAATCCGGAATGGGAATTTCACGCAACCGATCCTGCACATCGACTAGCATTAACGTACGCAAATCAAGAAGATGCGTATCAAAATTGGTTGTACGCAAACATGCCAAGAGTACCACCAGGCCCTCCTATTGTAATAAATGATTAAATTTGTTCAATCTTTTATATAGGTTGTTTGTATGTATTCTTTTTTTATTGTATATATTTTTTATTTATTTAAGTTGTTGTTCCAATACAAGTTTGATTTAATAAATTTTAATACTTTTATGTTCTACATACATTGATTGTATAATATTCTAAATGATCTTATCACGGAAATCAAGATTACAAAAGGAAATCACATTTCACTTGAACGATGAATACAAACAATAAAACAAAGGGAAAACTAATCACTTTTTTAATCACTATCACTATCACTATCACTACCCAACCGCTGTGTGGGGGCCCGTGACGTGCTAGGCCCAGCATGGGATGATGAGGTGCTAGGTCCGGCTTCGAATGATGACTGGGTCCAAGGGCTACCCTGGGCGAACATATCATTGACGTTAAAAGACGGTGACTGCTGGGCTGGGAAGGGTTGCTCTATATCCTCTGGGAGGGGGACGTTCAGTCCACGTGTTCCCCTAACTACACGCCCAACCACACGAGTATGTCCCGATCGTGTCCCTAAAGCGTCCACATATGTCTGCGTAGGCGGTGTATTGGGCACTTGGGAAAGTCTTTGGTGGGTATCAACAAGCCGCTCCTGTAGCACATGAAAATTAAGTTAATAATTACTAACAATTAGTTATAGTTAATACAAATATAAAGGAAAAAAATATATCTCCAGGATTTGTGCAACATCTTACATAAATGGGCATAACTTCGTCATGCACCATCCCATCTCGTCTCGTGTGGGCCCGTAAGTAAAACTCGGGGGGTTCCTCATGTCGACCGTCATTATCTTCCTGTATATACATTAATCAAAGTTATTTATTTGTATGTGTATATGTGTATAGATATATGTTTACATACGTGGATATAAATAATTACGTATAACTTACAGCGTAACGCCATTCACGCTGAGCGTATGATTGCCGACCGTGAGTACTGACAAAATTATTTTGTTGCTGCCTATTTGTCGTGTTTCTTTGGGCAGCAATCATCCGGGGCTCGCTGGTCCAGTAACCCAGTAGATAACTCCACACCTGTGGAGGCATCCCATAAGGAGGTTGACCCTCCAGTTCTGCCAGCCTCTGGGACCCACCCCTGTCAGTGAACCAAGTCTTCTTGAATTTTGCTTTTTTATCCCTGTAGATCTTCAGGGCATCCTGACGTATCATCCTGGTCACGGCCTCTCGTAACGGGTGATTTTCTGGGTGACCTAGATATGGTTCTAAGTAGAACCGTCTCTGCAATAGTACCAAGTAATAGTTAGCATATAGAATTTTTTTTAAATGACGTATTTATAAAGTTACAAAAATTAGTTTTATACCATAAGCCAGTCAGTAAGTCCATCCTTGATGGGCTGGGGGACCTGATCCCATGACTCGTAATTATGCGGGACGGTAGCGACATACGTCCCCAAATAGCTCTTGTACCACTTGGCGTGGTCCCCGATTGCCTGCCACCTACTTAGATCGTTATTCAACATAAGCGAGATTCGGCGTCCCGATTTCTCAAACTCGCGCTCCAGATCGTAGTTAGCAGCAGCAGCTCTCCCTGTGCTAATACCTGCAAAACAAAATAAAATAACATATATAAATATATACATATGTACCATATATTTTATATACAACATACATTAATATTTACTTACCACCCGTACGCCTACAACCCCATTCGGGATTCCACCCCCAGTTTGGAGGGTCGTTACCACCATCTCCGCCGTGAAGTGCAGCCATTTTAACCTACATCCGCAGTCCCAATTTATAAAAAAACATAAAGAAACATAAAAGTCATTAAAAAGGTGCGACCTAAATTAACATATTTTGGACAAAAAATTGTTTTTCAAAATTATTATACCTAAAATGACCACTTTTTTGCAAGTTTTTTTCAAACCTTCGTTTTTAACATTAATACTAACCTAATAACAACTATATTAACAATTACAATTATACTATTAAGGGTTTTCTAAGAATCATATTTTGAACTATAATAAACAATAATCAAAACTACAAATGTTTTCTTAAATAAGTAATCTTTCCTAACTATAATACTATAACATTTCTATAACTAATACTTTCTAACATATATTTACTAACACTTGTTCCTAACATATATTTTCTATAACAAACATATATTTTATATAACATTAAACTATAACATTTATATAAGTAATATTTTCTAACACATATTTTCTAACATTTTTTTTTTCAACATATATTTTCTAACAAACATTTCTATAACTAATACTTTCTAACATATATTTACTAACACTTGTTCCTAATATATATTTTCTATAACAAATATATATTTTATATAACATTTAACTATAACATTTATATAACTAATATTTTCAAACACATATTTTCTAACTTTTTTTTTCAACATATATTTTCTAACAAACATTTCTATAACTAATACTTTCTAACATATATTTACTAACACTTGTTCCTAACATATATTTTCTATAACAAACATATATTTTATATAACATTAAAAAGTTGAAAAAAAAAGTTAAAAAATATGTGTTATAATATTTTCTAACACATATTTTTTAACTTTTTTTTTCAACATATATTTTCTAACAAACATATATAACATTTATTCTCTATAACTAATAATTTATATACTAAACAAATATTTGATAACACTATTATATATTTATATAAAAACAACTATTTAAAAGGTAAATGAGTAATACCTCGTCCAAAAAATGGTTTAGCGGATAAATATGTCGAGCAAAAAACGGAGTGTGAGGCTGGCCGGACAAAATAATAGTCGCCGGAAAATGCTATCGCCGCAGTAAACCGGAAAACTATAAAAACGGCTTTCGCCGGAAAAATGTCGCCGCTAAAACTACGCCTGAAAATGGACTCCGGGACGCCGGAATATGTAGGAATGTTGATAACGATGATGAGGGGATAAATGGCCGGATTTGTGAGTTATAAGAATGGAGAAGAAATGATTTTCTTGGACAAATTTTCCTTTTTTACAGAGAAGAAAAGAAAATTACAGAAGAGGAGGAGGAGGAGGAGGAGGAGTATTCGGAGGAGGAGAAGAGGAACGAATGCATATATCGAATATCGAATAGAGAGTGCCTTGTTTATATCGAAACACAGTGGGGGGACCCACTATTAGCGGCGACGTCGCCGCTAATAGTGGGTCCCCACCCACGTGATCCAGTCAAACGAGAGGTACAGACGCATGTGACCTGGTCCCACTATTTGCGGCGACGTCGCCGCTAATAGTGGGGACCACCAGGTGGTCGGGTTACCTCTTTTTCCATGGTCGGGTTACGCGCTTCGTATAATAACTACTTATGTCGTTGTTCATCCAAAGGCTCGTCCAATTATCTGACATTCTGTTTATAGTATATAATAATTGGAAGATTACATTGTACTACCAATGGGTATGTTCTTAAATAAGGTTGGTAGTTGATGCATCTTTTCATGTCTCATATGTGACGAAAAAAGACTTGGTAAAATTGTAAGTGTCAAAGTCAACATATTATCAAAGTCAGCGGATGGCAACCAATACGTGGGCCGATAGACGTAGTCCGTATCTTGAATCAGAATGAAATTAATGTTCAAAAAAAATCAGAATGAAATTGAAAATCAATTCAGGTGACGTTTTATCATCGATAAATTACATTTTTATTATTTAAATTGAATATCTGCATTTTTTTTATATGCTATTTTATGCAATTTGCCATATTTTTATTTGTAAGAAAACTATTTTCACTTCATTTGGAAAAAAAAGATGATCATCATAAAGTTATTTTTAATATCTAATGGATATTGATTTATCAGAGGTCTTTATAACGCAAAAAATTAAAGTCAGATCCACCGTAAATAAAAAAAGTAAGACTTAAACGTGACATCTATTATAAATAAATTAACATAGTTGAATGTTGATTTATCTATTTAATCGAATGACTAAGTAACAATGTAACATATACGCTCAATACTCTATATATCCACCTCATAATTATTTTCAGCAATAATGTTTGATTTACCATTTTTTTTCTCTTTTTTATTGTTTAATCATGGGTGTTAATTTTATCACTTTTAACTTTTTGTTTTTAATATAATCTACATATATACGCAATAATTAGTCTTAACACCTGTATGATTTACAATAGCTGTATACATTGTATCATACATGATCCGTGATTATGAAATAAATTGTCGTTAAAGTAAACCGATTATTAAAGTTAAATCATAAGAAACAATAATGATAAATGTAATATATGTTTAGTTAGAGTTTTGGATTTACCTTAAACTTTTACGATCACAAAAATCGGAAGTTGTAAGTATAGTGGATGACGGCAAATAGTCTTGTGATTTCGGATCGTAAACTTAAATTTTTGAAGCATTCATGTTAATAACTTATTATTAGTCATATAAGTAATAGAAGTTGAAAAACTGAAAAAGAAAAAGAAAAAGAGACAATTTTATTAATGAGAAAATGATCAAGCAAATAAGGTTATAATGTGTTTTGTATCTATAAGCCAAGAGTTAGAATTTTATTATAAATCGAATATGGAAATTGAATCTATATACAATTAAAAAAGGCTAATTAAATAAAAAAATAAATTAAAGGACATGTGTCAATCAAAGATTACACCACATTTCATTTTAAGAACATCTCAATCCTGTTTAAGTTTATTGAAAGATAAATTGGTTGACTAGCCAAATCAATAAACGGGGGTTGAATCGTTTTCTTGGCACCCGATTAGTTCAAATAAAATCAGTTTTTTAAAACTTTGTATAAAGTCCTTCCTCTATGGGTAGGCCCAACTAGGCAATCACCACACTACACTTAGGATTGGATTCGACAGGAGACTCAGGGAGAATCGGCAGCTTTAGCATCATACTGACTGTCATCCGAACGGGAGTCTCCCATTTGAACTTAATAATTACTCCGTATATATCTTCGTATGTATTTAAAATAATATTTTTCGACAACCAAATTGATCGGTGATCATGAGAGGGGTTTAAAGACTCTTCTTACCCGAATAGTTAATTTGATAGATGAAAACTTCATCTGCCTAGTATTAAGGAAATTATTTGATTGAAAATGCTTAATCATTTTAAACATTAGCCTAAAAATTTTCCGAAAATCATGTGAATGTGACAAGTGGATTCTAGCTAATTTTTTTTCCTAATCTTACCCCTTAAATTTCCACATGCATGTTACTATCCTATAGATTAAAAAAAAATTAAGTTTATGAATGAAGAGGATTAATCATTCCTCTGTTATACGAGTATTTTTTATTTATGTATTCTATATTGGCCACATGAAACCTTTAATTTTTTCTATCAATGATAAGAAAATTTCATATCACATAACTCACATATAAACTATTTTTATATTCAAATTCTTGGTAAAGGATAAAATGGGTCAATCCGTACGTGGAAATTAATTTAGCTACTTGCAGCCGGCCACTCTATAAATTGATGTGACAACTGTATACTAATTGATACCGAAAACACACACACGCAAAATAAGAACAAGTTGTATTACCTCAGAAACCTGCAGCTATGCTTCTTGATTTCATAATCATCATGTGTGTGTTTACAACATTATTACCTTCAACGATAGTAGGTTCCAACTCATCATCGAGTAGTTTGATGAGCAACATAGGTAAAAAGCCCGAATGTCAAACCAAGTGCGGGGAAATTAGAATTCCTTACCCTTTCGGTATTGGCAATGACACGGGTTGTTCCCTCGACAACGCCTCCTTCTACGTTACTTGTAACACTTCCTATAATCCCCCCAAGTTGTTCCTCGGTTCAAGCAACATCGAAATATACAACATTTCGGAGTCAGAGTTGCGCATCACAACGGGAGTTGCCATGAGATGCTACAGCGGTAATGGAATTGTGAATTATGATTATGATTGGTGGATTCGCTTAATCACATTCACTTTCTCTGCCAAGAATATGTTCACAGTCATCGGGTGTGATGACTATGCACTGATCACAGGGGAAGAAGACGAAAACTTTTCCAGCGGTTGTATTGGGTTATGCAGTGGACGAGTGGACGTATTAGATGGGCGTTGCTCAGGGGAAGGCTGTTGCCAGACATCTATAAGAAAAGGTCTCCACTATTACAATGTCACACTCAATTCATTTAGGAACCACACCGATATTTGGTCCATCAATGATTGTGGCTATGCGTTCCTTGGTGATGTCAGCACTTTTAAGTTTCTTGGTGCTGGTGATTTATCTACCAATTCAGGATTGGTGAAGAGGGTCAGGGCTACTGTTCAAGTTGTGATCGATTGGGTTATCAGACGCCACCAAACTTGCAACGAGGCTACGGAATGCAAAGAGAATAGCCAGTGCTATGACGTAGATGGTGGTGGGTATCGATGTAGATGCAGCCAAGGTTACGAGGGTAACCCCTATCTTGATCAAGGCTGCCAAGGTAAACTTTCTGCTTAATTAATTAAGAACAATTTACCTACTCACTAAATACGAGTATCACTTTTCACCCACCCCTTACAAGTGGTCAAATGACAAAAACATCTCTTGTCGTTGAAGCCAGGGTTGTTTGATGAACGTTCAACAAGTTGACAAGATTTTAGAAGATTTAGAATTTCGATTCCTGGAAAACTTTTCTCGGTTAATGGTTTACCGAAAGATAATATTATTCAGTAAATCAGGAAGCGGAGTTTATTTTTTAAGGTACAATAATCAGATTTACCGAGAAATTTTTTTTTTCGTACAAGAGAATTTTGGGTTTTTGCACGAAAATGACTTTCAAGAAAATTCAATTTAATTACCGAGAAAATTTTCTCATTAACTACTCAAGCTTTTGTTGACCTATGAAGATCGACTAATCATTGGAAGAATTTACCGAGAAAATTTCTACATAATGTAAGAAAAAGATAAAACTGGTCTGTGAAATGTAATTAACAAACATTTCTCGGTGAATGATCGAGGTTGTGCACTTGATTATTGAGAATGTAAGTTGCCTAGAAACCAGTTTACAAATAAAAAAAGTTCTCGAGAGACTTATATCTCTACTACATTAGCATTTGTTTTCTCCAAAAATATTTTAATTTTCAACTTTTCAACCACTCATTTTTATCTCTCCCCTTAAATTTTAACTACTCATTTTTTTTCTCTCCTCTATAAATCATTTTATACCTCTAATTCATTCAAAATCTTTTATCTCAAAAACCGTACATCGATAAATTATAAAAAAAAACTTTATGGGTGTTCTTAAAATTTCATGCTCTTTCATTAGAAGGGTTATTCGATATGCTTTCGACGAATTTTTAAATATGAGGGCGGAGCCCGTACGGCTAAGGCATTTGGCTATCACACTCTATAACCCATCACCTCCTATGAACTATCACACTCTATAACTTATCACCCCCACCATCTCACCGCCATAATGCGCAGGTATTTTCTCTCGTTTGGCCATAACAGGAGCATCAGAGCATGTAAACTAGCTTTCAAATGATTAGAATATTTACAAAGAAAATTTATAAACAAATTAATCTGATATGAAATTGACTGTAAAGATTTTTTCCTAATATAGTTGGTCAAAATCAACTCAAAAACGACTATGGAAAAGATGAGGGTATATATGTGACTAGCTTTGCCGAAAACACGCCCTCAATCCTCAAAACTGCTAGCTTTTACCAAAAAAGGTTCTTGTAATATGCCAAGAACAACTCAAATTATAACTACTAACTACCAATAAAGTAACATGATAAATCTTACTAGAAATTCTTTCAAAAGTTTTTCTAAAATATTCATAGAATATTCGTGATATAAGACAGGAGTAAATACTAAATTACGTATATCAAAGTTTGAAATGTTTTATAAAGCATTATAAATAACGAGATTTAACTCGGCCGTGAATTGTTCATGATCATGACTTCGTGGACAAGCTCATCCATTCCTTATCAGTTATGCATGTTGTGCCTGACGACAAGCTCCATTTGATTTTACTTTTTAGATATCAACGAGTGTGCGGATCCTGGGATGTATCCTTGTTATGGTGATTGCAATAATACTCCAGGGGGTTACAGTTGTACGTGTCAACCGGGATCCATTGGGAATGCAACGACACTAAATGGTTGTCAAGTTGTTGATCATGCTAAAGCTTCTAAGACCATATTCATTATAGGTAATTTAATTCTCTCATACATAAAAAGTAGAAAATGTGTATGTCGGCTATTATTAATGCCATGCATTAATTAAAACTATTTTTGATTTATCTAAGATTTTGAGTTTGATTCTATAAGTTTTAGGATTTTTCTTTTTGACTGATTGTAATGACTCATAATCAATATCTCGTGATCTAAGTTACGTGTAAGGTTTTCACCATCGTATAGTGAAGTTTCACTGATTTCATACTCTGGCTAAATGTCCTGGAAAAAAATAATTAAGATGAAATGGTTAAGTATTTAAATTTTTGTTTTTTCTTTAGAAAAAAAACTATTCAACTTTTCCATTTACACTTTACAGTGTTTTACTACTACTGGAAATTAAATGATTATATATTATTGTTCAACTTTTGCATAAAAATTGTGTAGAAACATTCGTTGGATATATTAAAGATCAAAAATATACTTTTAAGTATTTCTGATTTTTAATTCATTAGTCTAGGCCTCAATTTGTAAAATTTGTATTGGGTTCATAATTTCATATTAAGATTATTGGTATGTATTGTTTATTCATTTGTTGTGTTTTGTTTGTAGCTATTAATCTTTTTCTTTACGTTTTTAATAGTTTTAACTTTCAAATTTTATGATATATTGTTTAGCCCTTTGTTAAAGTTCATAACCCCGATCGTAACTTTTAGTAAGAAATTACTATACTTTAGATAAATAAGTAATTTAAGATATATTGGTACTTTACTTGGAATTTTTTTTATTGCTTTTTACTTTTCTGTTCTTTTTTACGATAAGTTATTTTTATTCATACCACTACAAACAATATTGCATTTGTTCACACTTTTAGGTGAATGTGAACAAATTAAAAAATTTGTCACGCTTTTTAGTGTGTAGAAATATATTGAATTAAAAGTGTATGGAAATTTTTACACACTAAAAAGTGTGTAAAATAAAAGTTCATACTTTTTAGTGTGAACTTTCATAATTATTTTGTTACACCTCATTTGTTCATGGTAATTTTTTTAGTTACCGTGGATAAATGGGATGTGACAAAATATTTATAAAAGTTCACACTAAAAAGTGTGAACTTTTATTTCAAACACTTTTTAGTGTGGAGAAATTTTCACACATTTAATTCAATATATTTTTACACACTAAAAAACGTAACAAAATTTTTAATTTGTTCACACTCACCTAAAAGTGTAAACAAATGCAATATGATTTGTAGTGTACATTAATAGTGGCAAATATGATAATTAGTGTTCTCGCGGATAACTTTGCTAGATAAAAATATATACCGAAACGCATTTGCTAGCTGAGTCATTTGAAAATTAATCCGTTGACCATGTTAGTTATTAGAACTATATATGTTCTCCTCAACAATGCAGCTAGACTAATTTTCTTATTAGTCTTTTTCGTTTTAATTGATATGTAGCACCGGTGCTAAGCGTCTTTGCAATATTATCTGGGATAACTGGATTTTTGTTTGGTCTAAGAAAAAGGAAGCTAACGAAGCTCCGAGAAAGGTTCTTTGAGCAAAACGGGGGTGTGTTATTAAAACAAAAGCTCAATTCACAAGGTTCTCATCATGAGGTAATGGCTTTGTTTAGCAGTCAACAATTGCGCAAAGCCACCAATAACTACTCTCAAGACCAAATTATTGGACGAGGTGCATATGGTGTTGTCTACAAAGGAGTTTTATCTGATGAACGTGTAGTTGCTATAAAGAAATCGAAACTAGTGGATGGTGCCCAAGCAGAGCAATTCATCAATGAAGTCTTAATCCTTACACAAGTTATCCATCGAAATGTGGTAAAGCTTTTGGGGTGTTGTTTGGAAGAGGAAGTCCCCGTGCTAGTGTATGAATTCATCTCCAACAACACTCTTTTCCATCATCTTCATCATAGATCGGGCGGAATGAGTTGGTTATCTTGGGATAATCGGTTGAGGGTAGCTGTTGAAGCTGCCGGTGCACTTGCATACCTTCATTCAGAAACTATTATGCCAATCATACATAGGGATGTCAAGTCGACCAACATACTGATAGATGAAAACTACACCGCTAAAATTTCAGACTTTGGTGCATCAAGGTTAGTCCCATTGGATCACGACCAAGTAACCACACTTATTCAAGGCAGGCTTGGGTATTTGGACCCAGAATACTTTAACACAAGTCAACTAACTGAAAAAAGTGACGTTTATAGCTTTGGAGTGGTCCTTACCGAACTCATAACTGGGAAAAAGCCCATTGGTGTTGACAGAACCAATACTGAAAAGAATTTAGCTGCATACTTTGTCAACTCAATCGAGGAAAACCGCTTATTTGAAATTGTTGAACCAAGACTTGTACGTGAAGGGACTCTTGAGCAGTTACAAACGATAGGTAATCTGATAAAGAGATGTCTTAATTCACACGGTCGTAACAGACCTACAATGAAAGAAGTAGCGGTGGAGCTAGAGGGCATGAGGAAGTCACCTCACCCTTGGCTCGAACAACAAACATGTGAAGAGACTCGAAGCCTAGTCCTAGAAGTCGAGCAGCCTGATCTTTACAATGTCCCACTAGTATCATCCGCTACTAATGAATGGGAAACTTACTCTGGTAGCACGGACTTGGCATATAAAGAAAACAAACCACGTTAATTCAATATCGATGCTTCTAATAGCGTCGATTGTTTAAGCATTGCTCCCAAGATTGCATGAATAATTGCTAGCAAAGTTATGTGTTTTCGGTGTTTATCTATTTTGTGAGATTTTTTAGCATCAATACTTCTATTGAAAAAATTGCATTTCCTTGTAATATATAGTTTTTTAATAGTTAACTTATTTGAAAATATCCATATGTTTTGTTTTCTAATGAAAAAGATCCATTAATAAGTTACAATTACTTGTTTAAGATTGTAGCCCACAAACCGCTACGATCGAGGAAAACTTAGATTTTTGGTGTACGATTATTTGACCCGATCTGAACCGAATGTCCGGAATATAATACTTGGAACATAAGTAAAAAATTTATAAGCCCTTCCAGTCTTACACAAAAAATTTTAACATCTGTCACTAGATAAAAATGAGCTCATCCCATATACAATTTTTTTTACAGTATAAAATTTGTTAGTAAGGAACTAGCCGATACATAAAAGAAAAGAGTTCTGACTTGGCTATAAGAAAAACAAACACGTAAAATAACTACGAATATTAAAAAAAGGAGATACCTATGAAACGCAAACAAAATGATCTCTCATGGACCAACCGGAACACTCGTTTATACCACAAATACAAAATGACATAACTTTTATAGGAGATGCTAACATTCTCAAATTGCAATACTTATTTTATAGCAATACACTCGATTTTTGATGGTCACATGTGTGACTTCTAATCTTGTTGAAACCTGATCAATTTCTCATGAAGGAACCCGACACACCATCCAGTGTGGTTATTTCTCGTGTTGTGCAGTGTGACAGTTGTTACAAATACAGAACATTGGTAACTAAAAAACACTTCGAAGAGATTAGATGAAACCAAACTGAAGTCCCGTTTGTTTGTGACAAACTCCCTAGGATCACCTGTGAGCAGTGACGGTGACCCATTTAACAGGGGACCGAAAGTAATGGGACAAAAAAAACACTAAGAAAAATACTTATATAGGGTGTAAAAGTCACAATATCTAGAAATAACACTAAAAATAATAACTTTTTAGATACATAACGGATAAATTGTACTACCGAACGAAAAAATGGAGGGGGTTGGCCCAACTTTTACCGACAACGTGTAAATTTTTTAAATGATCGTCACTTTGTCAATTTTTGGAAAATTGGTAGGTACACCTTTCACTTTAAAGAAGGCCAAAATATTAACTAGGCATATTGAACACGATTAACAAAAAATGAAACATCGTTTTCTCCTAATGATCTTTTTAAAAACTTCAAATCATGAAAAGTGAATTCTATTAACACTCTTTCCATCTTACCTCCCCTACACCGCACAGGGATCAGGTACTGTTACTGTTGTTGTTATTATATTTTTTAAATTCTTTTTAAATTCTGTTGTTGTTGTTAACAGAAAATTAGATTACTTAATTTATTATACATTTTAAATTCTTGTCATATTATTTAATAAATATATTTATGCAAATCTTTAAAAATATATGGTTTTACCAACATGACAAAATTGATTCAAAATTATGATTATGTTTATTTTTTTTCCTTTATCTTCATTGTTATGTATATATATATACATATACGAGATGGGTACCCGCGAAATGCGACGACGATGGCGGCAACGGGTGGTGATGGTGGCAACGGGTGGTGATGGTGGCGGTGGTGGTGACGATGTGATTATTAATATAAAAGTAATTAATGTAAATGCCAGTGTATTTATTATATGGTTAAGGTATGTATCTTTTGTATATAATTTTATTAAGAGTATTATAGAGATATCAGGTGAAAATATTTAAATTAATGAATAAATGAGATAGATAGCTTGAATAAATATGGTTGGAAAATATTTTAAAGATATATTGGGTAGATTTAATGTGTGAGTTACTAATGTGTTGAAATATTTAAGAATGTTTTGGGTATTTTAAAGGTAGAGAATTGAAAAAAAGGGAAAATAGTTTGTTTTATAATATAATATAGATAAATATATAGAGGGGATGAGAATATAAGGCTGTTAGGTACCTAAGCTTAGGTGTGGAACACTCACATATTGTTTTTTTAATCCATAAAATTCATGGGGCCATATGATTTAATTAAAATTCAACAAATATTAAAAAATTAGTATGTGAGGGGTTCCACACCTAAGCTTAGGTGCCGGACATGCAGCCTTATATTCACTTTTTCAATATATAGATGTATATATACACAATCTAAATATGTATTTTCGATCTACCCGAGTATTACCCGGGTTTAATAAGCTAGTTACTTTTTTATTTGAACATTGTTAATTATGGTTGTTTTGTTGTTTTACACATGCCAGTTTACGTTAATACTCCTAAAATTTATCGTAATTAAAAGAAGTTGCGGAAGTAAACTGAAGTAGAGATATCAGTGATTTGGCTTATCTGTTTGTGGATAAGCTATGAAATGAAAGTGTGGTCTAGAGTTTTACATGGTCAGAACCCAAAAGTGGGTCATTATTCTTCAATGCGGTTTTAATTGTGGAATTACTACCTCACGAATATATATAGCTCGTTTTCATCTCTTAAGTATGGCAATTATGTAATCTGTCTTATGCTATTTGAGACACTGAATTTCTTAGATTGAACTTTTAATATAGTTAAGTATGAATAAGTTTTTAAGTATAAATAAGGTAGTGTTGAGATTGCTTATTAACAGAAAAATGTTTAAGTGCAGCTCTTATAATATATTTGAGTATGAAAAAGTTTTTAAGAAGTAATAAAAATGGACTTCCATAATGCTACCACAACGATGATGGTGGTAGTGTTGGACAGCAGAGGTATTCTTTTACCCATTTGGAGTTTTATAATGTTTAATCTACAACCAATTTCAAGCTCGACTTAAAATCTCATAAAACTTACTATATGTATTTTATACTACATTATAAAACATTTACCTCATCCTTTTTCTTCAATTAAGATTTTGATAACCATAAGTACGATTTTCTTTTGTTTACTAATTTAAACATCTCTACATAATTTATCTATAATACATTTTATAAACTTTTTTACAACATATGCATCCTTCAACCATTAAAATAACTACACTATTCATGTTACACCAATTACTTTTACATTAATAACCCCACCACTATCGTCTTCACCACCACCCATCGTCATCACTGCCGCCACCATCACCCCGCTGCGTCAATGAACAATTCATTCAACTATATTGTCTAACTCGCAATAATTAAATATATCCATTCGGATTTTTAAGCAGAGCTATGTAGTGATCAAGAGACAAGAGTGACTATGACAATTCCATAATATCTATGAAACTCTGTAAACTACAATATTTCTGTAAATTTATTTTATTCAAAAATAATTAATAACCCAACAAAATATACACTTAAAATCTTATATATTCAATTTTACTTGTTTGATATCGTAAAATCCTTTCGGCAATCCTACACTAAAAATCATGACTTGGCGACAACTTGACTTATAAAATTATTTAAGCTCTTATTTTAGCTCATACTTCAAAGGGATTATGGCACTAGAGTGTAACCAACTATGACTCAATGGTTATGTAATGTAGTGACCTTTCAAACTGGTAATCTGATGTAAGTATCTTTCATTTTTGTTCTTTTAATGTATCCTATCGGGTAGCATCCTATTTGTAACCGGTAATGCCATGTTGGATGTAAAAAATAATAAGGATTAAGGCACCGGAGTGTAACCAACTATGACCGAATTGTTATAGAATGTAATGACCTAAGAAAGTGTTAAATTGATGTGAAAACCTCTCTGTTTTGTTCACTCGATGTATGCTATAAGGTTACTCCGAAGACTTTATACTCCGGTCATATTCTCTGGCTAATTTCCAGCACTATCTTCGATAACAACAATTTTTTCCGAAGAGCAAATGTGAAACTATAACTCAATGTCTAACTTCAATCCCGAACACAATTCAACGCTAGATATAGATAGATGCATATATACATTTATTGATTTCAGAACATGATTCAATAATGATAATATAACTTCCATTTCAAAACTTTGAAAATAGATTTGGATACATACATATATATATATATATATATATATATATACATTTATAAATGCACTGTACGTAGCTATGGTACTCCTGGTCGCACCTCTTAAATGGAAGAAAATTTGAGACCGATACCACCCACTACAACCTCGTTGGAGTCTAAGACCATCAACATCCATCTCGTCGGAATTCACAACCCATAATCGTAACCATGACCATACGACAGGTCAACCGATACATGAAAGAAACAAAAATGAGTGGTCGTACATCAAATAGCCAGTTTTAAAGATCACTACATAACACAACCATTCAGTCATAGTTGGTTATACTCAAGTGCCATAATCCTAAAGTAAAATTAACATTGTTACCGGCTACCGGTACAATAGGTCAACCGGTACATTAAAATAACAAAAATGGAAGGTACTTACATCAGATAACTAATTTGAAATGTCACTACATTACATAACCATTGAATCATAATTGGTTAAACTCCAGTGCCATAATCCCTACGTCAAAACCTATTATGCTCAAAATCAACACAACAAACTCGAATGACTTGTCAAAGGTATGGGACTATAGGTCGCTTACACCCCTATGAGTCTAATATCAATCGGTTAAATGCAAACCACATGATCACGTCTGTGTTTTTTTTTTCGTTTTTGTTTTTCTTTTTTTTTCTTCATTCTAGTATCTAAACTTAATTTTCAATTTTGAATATCTGCCAATTTTGTTCCTAAACTCATTTTCGTCTTGACTTGTCAACATTTAATTTTTCTATCCAAATGTGTGAAGCATGGACATTTTACGCTTAGTTTCGGGATTTATGAAATTTATAATTGTAATGAATTGGTATATATAGGATAAATTACTTTTCTTAAAAACGGCAAAATTGAATTACTGACCGACCATAAAAGTATTATCGTGTTACCAATAATATCACCCAATCATATCTCCATTAGACAATAATGTCTATATAACAAGTAATAAATATATGAAAACCCTCCTATGTGATTTGAATCCCTCACCCTATGGACAAAAGATGTATGATGAAAAGAAAACGTGAATGTTGGGGGTCAATTAGGGGACGTGAGGCAAAGTTGCAAAAAAAAATAATATTTGTTCGTACATTTACCACATAGTGAGTTCTTTATAATATTATTGTTATCATATAATCATCACATTTTATTTATGCCACAATGTTACTATATATAGTGATAACTACATTAAGCATTTTAAATTGGAAGAATGTAAAATAAAGGTTTGATACTAAAACTCATATCCATCTTGTTATTATAATTAAAGTTGAAAAAACATGTTTTATTCGTTGAAAATGTTTATGTTAGATAATAGAATTAGAGAGGATGTTAATAATATCTTATTTGTACTCCATTGTATTTCACCTTACATCAAAAGTAAATACTTCTATAACAAAACACTTAATTATTATAAAAATTATTGACATTTATAGAAAACAAAATGAAAATGTTTAGATATCAATCAACTATGAATTTATTAAATGTTTATGTCACTTGTATTCCAAAAGATTATGTCTCGATAACTTTTATTTCATTCATTCATTCAAAAGTTTATTTATGTTATGATCGGCTATTCTATGATCACCTGTGACAAATTACAAATTACAGTGATACCGTCCATCAAACGGGTCTAACTTGCGACAAAGGCTTAAAGGCTTGGTGGGCATCAGATAGGTGTGCAAACGAGACGAGATAGTTCGCGAGCTACCCGAAATCAACTTGTAAAATATTCCAAATCGACTCGGTCTGAGTCGAGCCGGGCTCGAGCTCGAGCTACTCGAGTAGATTTTCGAATCGAGCTCGAGCCTCAAAATAACCTACTCGAAAAGCTCGCGAGCTTAATCGAGCTTGTGTTTATTTACAATTTTACCCTTGAATATTATATTTTTTTACATAATTACTATCCTACTGAGCCGAACTTAATCGAGTCGAGCTTGAAATTGTCGAGCTTATAAGACTAATTTGACTTAAATTTAGTTTAATACTTTTGTTTAATCTTCCTCTCTACGTCTTAGCCTTAGCAAATCATATATAGCATTGAACTTGAAGATTGACCTGACGGATGCTTTGAACTATTTCTATGATATGGCGTGTAACCAGAAAATGTGTAATCGAGTTTATAATCCAAGATTAAGTCAAATTATGCTATAAAATTAAATTAATGTAATGTAAAGTTACATTAAAAAACAAAAAAAATAAATAAGCTCATTCAATTTATAATCGACCATGTGATCATCGCTTGCCCTGTTACTATGGAGGTATGGACTTTAATTGAATCTTGGTGTAAATTAAGACCAATATTTGCTTTTAACATTAGTGACCTACATAGTCTACATCACACGCTTCCTGGAGACAAAAGATGGAGAAAAATGATTGGTGCCATAATTCGTATCGTTATTTGGAGCTTAGACCGTCCGGAGTAGCCCGTTAGTTTTCGAAATTACCAAAAGGAACGCCCCCTGAACGCCTGACATCTGTCCCGGGGGGCGTTCCTTAGGCGTTCCACACGTTAGAAAGTGAAGCCTTCGGATTTTGAACGAGCTCTTTTATTTGTTTTTTTCCTCCTTTTCACCTTCCCAATGCCACCATTAAGGGTTTTTTTTTAAACGCTAACATAAACAATATATATACATACACATACCACTATCAAACCAATTCTCATTTTATCTTCAAAAACTTCTTATTTCTTTCATTCTTCTTCTAATATTTATACACTCATACAACAAATGGCTAGACCTTGGACAGCAGATGAGACTATGAATTTAGCGAGAGCTTGGCTTGACGTAGCCGAAGATCCAAATGTAGAGGCTTTCCAACAACAAAGAACTTTTTGGAGCCGTGTAAGGGAGGTATTTATTAATCTCCAAAATCATCAAGGCGAGTAAAGGAGCCTTGAGAGTGTGCAAGGAAAATGGCGGAAGATGCGCCACTCTATTTATGAGTTCGAGCACATCTATGCTCGTTTGCACAATGAAGAAAATCCGAGGCGTGCCGAACTTGCTTTAGAGGAGTATCGTATGACGCATCCTGATTTTCTTTACCTCCCGGAGTGGCGCTTGCAACGAGCTAGTGCAAGATTTATGATGTGATTTTATCGAATATGTCTTAGTTTCATATCTATCTATGTTATTCGGTTTTACGTTTTATGTGTCTTTAAAACAAATGTATGTTTTATGTGTGTTTAATCTATGTTTAATGTTTAAAACAAAATAAATGTGTGTTTAATGTATGTTTAATGTTTTATTTGTTTTTATTTGATTAAGTATATCACCAATTAAATACCAAAAAAATTAAAACATTACATTTATTTTAAAATCCAAACATTACATTTATTTTAAAAACACAACACACGAAATTAAAACATTACTTAACACAAATACATTAAATAAAAATTAAACATCAGGAGAGAGTGGCGGGTAACGTCAGCCATAAAGGGAATCGGTTAAGGAAATGTCATTGTCACCGTCATTACGGCGCTGGTACTCGTAGTGATATTCCTCTTCCGGTTGGAAATCGTTTACGTACTCTTCACCAGGATCAGTCTCGTATCCTTCGGGCCTTCCGTCATTGTGAATGCGGTTCTGCCCTGGAATGTATGGCCTAAGTTGTCCGCTTTCGATTTGAGCCATGGTAGAATCCCATACCGCGTTCAATTCTTCATCAGTGAATTCGTCTGTTGATTGCAGGTTTACGCGGGTTGAAAACTGTGTCGTCATCCTGAACTCCAAACGACGAGGATGCAGTCCTTCAGGTTCACCTCGGCGTTGAACAGGTGATGGAATGGGTGACTGAACAGGGGCACGAGTTGCTCCGCCTCGTGCTCTTCCTCATTCTCTACCTCGTGTGGGTTGCGGTTGTCCGATAGGACGGGTTGCTTCACCTCGCCCAAAGTTCATCTCCTTTGTTTGTGCTTTTGAAGAAATTGAAATTCTTAGTTGTGTTTTGAGAATGAGAGAATGATGGGGTATTTATAGATGAAAATTAAGAATTTGAAAAGTAGCCGTTACTGTTCAATATATCCGTTAATATTCAAATTCTGTATTTATTTTTATATTTAAATTCATTTTTCCAAAAAAATCAAAAAAAAAAATTAGAAAAAAAGGAATGCCCTTGGAGGGAATGCCTCAAAAGCATATGAATGCCTCCAATCATTGTAAAGTGCATGTGTCATGTTCTGAGTGGTGGAAGGGCATTCCTAAAAGCAAGGGAATGCCTCCACTCCTAATAGTCTTATGGAGAGCCAAAATTTTTGCAACCCCGAAGCTCATTTTTGAAGAAATTCGATCCATGGCATATCTATGAATCTTGAATAGGGCTAATAATGTGGGGTGTAACTGAGATGATTGGTGTAACAAACCCTGTATTTCTTAACTATGTTTCTGGCTTTGTACTCTCGGTTTGATTTGCTAGTCTCTTGCTAGTATTCTGGTATTAATAAAACTCACTTTGATGTTAAAAAAAAAAAAATTGATCTCATATACTGGGTCCCTCCAAGCACAGTAGCATGTCTCAGACTCTCGGTTACAGAGCGTTGTCATCATTTACGTTTGTTTGGTAGTCATTTGTCATAGCGTTTGTGTACATGATCTTTACACAAAAGTTTTTACCCCATATATAAATCATACAATACAAAAATATAAATAAATAATACAAGTAAAATACAAATATACAATACAAATGTGAAATACATAATTTTTTGGTATGACAAAAACATAGGAATACAAGATGCAATTCATAGACTTTTTTTCTAATCATTAAGATACTTTATGTGTATGTATGAAAGTTAGGATTTGGATTTGAGGACACTAATGTTTGAATCTAAAAAGACAAGATTTTCACCTAATATGTTATCAGGCATTTGAGCAAATTATTTGGGTTATTTTTTCCTAGCAAGTATTTGACAAGATTTTTTAATATTTGATGATTCATCATTTTCCATTATTAATGTTTTTATCAACTTTTCCATAATTCCTCCAAAAAATGAAAAGGACAAATCAGACTTTGTAGCGGAATTAATGTTATTTCAGGTGGGACTCGATAAATTAGAATCACATGTTAAAGAATATATATCTTTACGTTGGACAAAAAGCTATCCATAAGTTACGTATTTTATTTGTAGCTATAAAAAGAAATAATTCTCTTTATGTAAACGAAAATTAAATCTTCACAATATTTTTAACCATACATAATAAGTTTTATTGTACACTGAGTTTCATTATATGAATCGTGTATTATAACTAAAATGTATTCTGAAGAAAAACACTCCAATTATTCAAAAGGCAAAAATAGATATGTATCAGTCGCACTAAATATGCATCTTTCGACACAAAAGCTTTGTTGGTCTGGACCGGAAAGGGACTTGTGATAAGTTTCATTCAATCTACTACTAATAATCATTTATACCACATAGTTATGACTTTATTAAAAGAAAAAAACAATTTTTTTTTTTTTTTTGAAAATTGACTTTTATTCACAAAATATTTGCCTTGTATACATATTTATTTCATTTCATGAACGATATAAACATAAAAATAAATGAAAAGACAAATATACCCTCCATTATAAAAGCACGTTTTGTTAAATACAAAAGATCTAAAAAATAATTTTAAGGACCACTAGAAAACCACCAATGTGTGTCAGTATATCGTATAAAGTTAAAAAGGGACCCATTTAGCCATTTTTTTTTTTTATTTTTATTTTTATTTTTCTGAACAGCATCCATTTAATGAACCATTGGATCACCATATAATCTTCCAGCTATAAATACGTCCCATGTATCTCATCATGGTTTTTACAAATACACTAAAAACCTATACGTGGTGCAACTATTATATATGTATAGATAGATAGGAATTGAGAGGTTGTAACAAAAAAAAATGGATACATATACATTGCATATAGCAATGGCAGCACTAGTGAGTGCATCATTTGTAGCTGTTTCAGCATACTATATACACAGAAAAACACTTGACCAAGTCCTTGAAAATTCTAAAAATGTTGAAAAAGTTGATGATGAACAAGATGATGACTTGCAGCATTATAATTACAAGTTAAATGGCACTAGTAGTCAGAAGGCACCAAGGGACCGAAGTTATCGTCGGGCTTCGACTTTACCGTTGAATTCGAATGATGTTGATTTCATTCCTGCTGGGCTGCCTAAACTTCAAACTATTCCTGAAGGTATATAAATGCGAACATTTGGTACTTTTAAAGTTTTCTTTTAAAGATTTTGTATGTTATATAGTCTCTTTTTTTTGGCTTTATTTTTTGATACTTCTTAAGTTTTTAAGTGGTATGTTACTAAGTTATTTCACATGGGTTGTGTTTTTTAGTTCAAGTTTAGGCCTTTTATGTATTTGATGAAGGTCAAGCTTTTAGAGAATTTAATGAGTTTTTTCATAAATAATTTAGGGGTTTCACACTAAAACACAAGCATGTGTATAAGGAAAAGATGATTTTTTTTTAGTAGTGGAGGCAATTTTCCGAGGCGACCCATAGACTTGTTGCCGACTACCGGCCATTGTAATGTAATGACTTTCTGTGATGATTGCATTGCATTTTTAAAAAAAAACCCATAGACGAACCCGACACAAAGATATTTTGGATTTTGGGTTGTGGTTAACTTGGTTAGGTTTGGGTTGACCTTCTTATCTCATTTACAACCCGCCAACCCGATTTAAACTACATATTATATTATTATTTACTGTATAATAACAATTCTGTAATGTTATATTAAATTTTCACTTAATATTTAGTGTATCTTCAAATTATTTATGATGGTTATCAAAACTGTTAAAAAACTAGTATTAACAAAATGGGCTGGGTTTTTGGGTTGAAATCTATGAACTCGTACACATGAGACGACAACCAGTCAAATGGAACATGGGACGAATGACACCCCTATTTTTAAGCAAGTTTTCTTGGAATTAAGTGGAGTGTATTGTTGCTATATATCTTAGTTTCAAAGATGGAAGCTTTTTGACATGCATGTTGCAGTAGTGGCCAAAAATACTTTTTACAAACTGAAATGATAGAGATCCTTATGTTTTATTTTTATCTTGTTTGCTATGAAGATTATGTATTTTTGGTCATGGTTGGCACCCACCCAAGTTAGAATTAGGCTACCAAATCTTAACTTAATGTAGGTTTTTGGTGCAAACCTAAATGTCATTCTTTATTGGTAGTTAACATAATTATGTGTCCATATTTATAACTCTATCAATGTATTAAGCGATTAAATAACACCAACTGCCACTTTTATAGTTCATAAATTTTGATCATTTGACTTACTTCTTGTTTTTTTAAATACTCTTTAATGTTGCATCGCACGGACACTATTAGAGTATCCCTGGTTTTACATACAATGGCCTTCAGTTATTTGCTGACTTCTGTTTGTTATATAAGCAACTTTTCTAAATTTTGATTGCTCCAATTATCATAGGGAAATCTACTGTCATATCTGGGTTGGCCAAAAGAGCTTCCCTCATAGTCAGAGCAAGTTCTCCAAAGTCTCCGGTTGTTAGTGCAACTGCTTTTGAGAGTGTCGAAGAAGAATCTGATGAAGAGGTTGACGTGACTGATAATGCCAATCAAAGCGCTGTACACCTTAACACAAATGGGAGCACGGTAACTTTTTGATACATTAATTATAAGAAAACTCTTCTATTTGTGTAAGACACACGTCATATTCTGTTTACTGAGTTTATAGTTCTGCTTGGATATCAAATGATCAGGTCCCAGAGAGCGTTACTCTTAAGGCAAATGGTGAAAAATTGCCCATACCCACAGCTGCTTTGATACGGTTACCTAGTATAGCTGCTAACATTCTCAGAAAGGAGCCAGAACAAGACTCTTTTGTACGAGTTAAAATCAATCAATACGGTACTCATGTTTCTTATCTAAGTCAATCTATGTGACTGTAGCTAAGTTATAATAAATGATAGGCAGTTGGAGTTGGAATTCAGCCATGTTTGTTTAGATTGTGACAAATTGCTTGGTTTTGTCATTTGCAGAGGCACCGTCACCTGATGAAGCAGAGGTCTACAAGGCTTTACAGGGGTGCCTTGAAATGCGAGACTGCTATGTGTTCAGGGAAAACATTCCTCCATGGGAAAAAGAGGTCATAACTGATCCTAGCACTCCGAAGCGCATTCCAAATCCTTTTGATTATCTTCCTGAGACAAAATCTGATGTGAGTTTTCGCTCTATATATATAGTAATATACACACACACAATTCTTTTAATCCATTTTGTATTTCATATTGATACATGTTAAATCAATATTAGTTACTGGTATTATTTTTCTTGACATGAGATTTATATTGTGCTGCAGCATCATTTTGAAATGGTGGATGGAGTCATTCATGTTTATGCAAAAAAAGATTGTAAGATCTTGTGATTTGCTATTGTAATACTTCTGTTGTTACATATGATGGGAGAATTTTTCAGGTGGAGTCCTAAATGTTGTCTTTTTCAGTGAAAGAGAATCTTTTTCCAATCGTTGATGCAACGACCTTTTTCACTGACTTCCATCACATCCTTAAAGTGATCGCTAATGGGGAGACACGAACAGTATGCCATCACCGACTTGGTCTCCTTGAACAGGTAGATTAGCCCTTCTGTTGATGTTTGAGTTTGTTCTGCTTTTCACCATTTGGGTGACAATCATGTTATTATCTGATATTGACACTCTTCTATATGAAATCTCCATCAAGAAATTCAACCTTCATTTGATGCTAAATGCGGACAAAGAATTCCTAGCTCAGAAAAGCGCACCACACCGTGACTTTTATAATGTCCGGAAAGTTGACACTCATGTTCATCATTCTGCATGCATGAATCAAAAACATCTATTGAGGTTCATAAAGTCCAAGTTGAAAAAAGAACCCGATGAGGTAATGTGTTGATTTGTTTCTTTATCTCCGTTATATAAATTTCTGGTAGTGCTTCAGAAGTCTTCATTGTCTGCCTTTTGTTTTCAGGTTGTAATATTTCGGGATGGAACGTATATGACTCTAAGAGAAGTTTTTGAAAGCTTGGATTTATCTGGGTAGTAAAGAATATTTTGTTTTGCCTGTAAAGATTGTTTTAGTTCGAATTGTATAAAAATCAGTCTGTCTAATGGTAATCAGAATTTACCGTGCAGTTACGATCTCAATGTAGATCTGCTAGATGTGCATGCAGACAAGACCACCTTTCATCGCTTTGACAAATTTAATCTGAAGTACAATCCATGTGGTCAGAGTAGGCTCAGGGAAATTTTCTTGAAGCAAGATAACCTTATCCAGGGTAAGCTTCAGAAATAGAATCAATCTAGTACTGAAATCCCAGACATAGATTTTTATTGTGTCTAGATACTCTTTTTGTCAGGTCGCTTTCTTGCTGAGTTGACGCAACAAGTATTTACCGATCTTGAAGCAAGTAAATATCAAGTAAGTTCTGAATATTGGCCTTTTGGGATCATAATATGCTTCAGGCGATCTGCATAATTTATGTCCTTTACTAGCACAACCAGGTGTTTGCTATCATGTATCAAACTGAATCTCATCCATCTGTATAGTTGAAAGATGGTTCTTGTAGTTCTGAGTATCAAATATTGATGTCTCTTTCTGATTCTTAACGATGCTGCTTCGCAGATGGCTGAATATAGAATATCCATATACGGGAGGAAGCAAAGTGAGTGGGACAATTTGGCGAGTTGGATTGTGAATAATGAACTATACAGTGAGAATGTTGTATGGCTGATTCAGGTATTGACTAGAACAGATCACATTATGTTTAGGGAATTTTAGTTACAGTATCGATATTAACTTGTTTAATATCACTATTGATATGAACTTAGATTTTTATTTTCGAATGCATCTACATGATTCCGATAACATTGGTTTGACCACACGCTTTCTTTGCAGTTGCCTCGACTTTATAATATATACAAGGGAATGGGTATCGTCTCATCATTTCAGACCATTCTTGACAATATATTCCTTCCTCTCTTTGAAGTTACCATCGACCCGGGATCGCATCCTCAGTTGCATGTTTTCTTAAAACAGGTTTGACTTTTAAAACTATAATCATCTTACTCTTTCTACTTGAGTATTGCATACTTGTCGAAAGCTACATTTCTGTTTCTTTAGATGTCTAATGCAGTGAAATTTAAAATTGCAGGTTGTAGGATTAGATTTAGTTGATGATGAGAGCAAGCCCGAAAGACGCCCTACAAAGCACATGCCAACACCAGAACAGTGGAACAACGTACATAACCCTGCCTTCGCATACTATGTATACTATTGCTATGCCAACCTCTATACCCTAAACAAGGCAAGCATTGTTATTCATAACTTCATTAACATTTCAACTTTCAAATACATGCCAATATAAATTTATGATTTCTGAGTATGTTGATACATGTCACAGCTCCGCGAATCAAAAGGAATGAATACCATCAGATTCCGGCCTCATTGCGGAGAGGTATGCATTGCACACCCCTCCAGCTTTGTTATTTTTCCTAATACGGACCGTTGACTTTCCTTACGGGTTTTTGTTGACCAGGCTGGTGACATTGACCATCTCGCTGCTTCATTTCTTACAACTCATAGCATCTCACATGGGATCAACCTGAGAAAGTCTCCCGTACTTCAATACTTATACTACCTTTCCCAGGTAAGATGACAGTCGGTTGTTTCAATGGTTGACTTTTTTAGAGCTATTTGTGATTTTTGAAGTATATCTAACGGTCTATTTGTTACTTTGTGGTCAGATTGGTCTTGCTATGTCTCCTTTGAGCAACAACTCCTTATTTCTTGATTATCACCGGAACCCTTTCCCAATTTTTTTTGCTCGAGGTCTTAATGTTTCCCTATCAACTGATGACCCTTTACAAATCCATCTAACGAAGGAGCCACTGGTGGAGGAGTACAGCATTGCTGCTTCTGTAAGCATTGACTCCCTATTTATTTCTGACAAAGCATATATTTAAAAGAATTGGCAGTTTTGAAACATTAGCTTTTTAATCGGTCAGTTTCGGCAGCTCACGTATTTCAAATGGTCCCAACGGGCTGAAAGCTAAAAAAGTGATAGCGGGCCAATTTGACCCCACCCGGCACATTTTTTACCTGGGTTGGGTGACGGGCCAAAAAGGGTTGAGTTAGAAATGATGCATTTTCAACAACCCATTTTGGCCCGTCACCTAACCTGCTCATATGCCACCTCTAGTCTTTGATGTCTTCAGAATTTCATATCCTAACACTATTCATTCACAGGTATGGAAATTAAGTTCCTGTGATCTCTGTGAGATTGCCCGTAATTCTGTATACCAATCAGGTTTCTCACATGCTCAAAAGGTACCAATTTCAGTCTTTAATTTATGGTTGTATACACTATATATCTCGCAGGATTATGTGATTAGTAACTGCTGCTTCTTTTTCCAGTCCCATTGGATTGGTCAGGAGTACTACAAGACAGGACCGGACGGAAATGATATACGCAAGACAAATGTGCCACGTATCCGACTAGAATTTCGTGATATGGTATGTGGTTAAATTACAGTTATTTTTTCTCTGCCTTTGTTATCAGATGTGTAAGTGAATGTGATGATATGGGTAGTATTTAAAGTACAAAATATCACGAGGTTTGTGAATTTGCTGATTATATATGCATGATCTCTGAGAGATGTGAAGATAGAACATGAATATCTTAGTTGTCTGTGCATCATAATAATAGTTTGCGGATATAAAACATGGCAAACCTCTTATAGATAATTATCGTCATCATGATCTTCCAACCATAATGTTTCAGAACTAATGTTCATTATCGGGCCATTAATGGTCCTAGACATTGTTATCTGAATTTAGTTCCTTTGCCGATACAGGTTTGGAAAGAGGAGATGCAGCAGGTTTACTTAGGGAAGCCATATATTCCTGAACACATCGAGTCTTAGCTTCATTCATGTGATGCCGCCATTTTGTGGGTTTCGGGGTACCCTATCTATAATCCTTCTATTTCTTCTATGATTGTCAAGACATCCTGCACTAAATTACCCTGTTGTAAAAGAGAAACACCCCCTAATCAATCCGATATATAGGAGTTTGTCATGTCTAGTTTTTCTTTCAAATTAAACTGAAACATTTACATGTCTTTGCATTTTCAGCCATTGGCAGCTAGTTTTTGGATAATGTCACTGCTGAAACTTGCATGCCCCTAAAGTTTAATAGCTGTGTTGTCCACACCGATGTTCAGTGAAAGCTTTAGGTCAACCTGGGTTCCCCCATGTAGGTGTCGATTATAAGAAGTCGTCATGACCAGAGTTGAGTCTGTTGACAGGCAGAACTGAAAATGTGTATTTCAAGATATTTAATGAATTCTTAGTAGTGCATTATTTATACACAATGAACATGTTCAGCATGCATGCTGGCATTCTGTTATCATTTTACATGCTTCTAAATGCTCGAATTACAAATAAATCACTTCCTATTAGAATATTCAGCAAACATTACATTGCAATTTTTTTCGAAGTATATAATATCACATCAGCCGAGTCAATTGCCTCAAAAACCTATTGACTTTATATTTTGTCCTTTCTAGGCCATCGATCATTAAAACTTTATGCCCGAGAATAGACAAAAAGAAGTTCAAAGATTTAAAAGCTAGGAACAAATCAAAAACTATATAGATTTTCTATGCAATTAACCGAACATAAGTCATGTGTGCACTTTGTACACATTAGTTAGGAAGATCTTCGATCAAGCGAGAAACGAGAAGATCTTCGATCAAGCAATAATTAGTGTCGAGAAAGTATTTTTCAATGTCAAGACAATAGGTTACTTGTGGTTCAAAAGTAGATTGAAAAAAAGATTGGTTAGTTGGAAGGATTGAAATAGTTTCAATGTAACTTGATACGTTTGTAATTTTACTACTCTGTAGTTGCGGAGTAGGGTGGATATATAGAACGACTTATACTTTTCAAAAAAAAAAAAATTAGGAAGATCTCTCGGTGCAACTAAAACTAGAACCATTCGTTAAATCTATAAATAAACAAAAAAAATATATATATATTAAACGGCACTACCCGACCACTGTTTGCAAAAACCTACTAAACTTGGCACATAAAAATTTAAAATTTCATAAAACAAAAATATGATTTAGAGCTGCCACCATTGCAATTTGTAATCAAATATATTGGCGTCATCTGTTCCTTTATCCTCAGTTGTGTTGCTGCTGCGCTCTGATAGTGCCATGCATATATCCGGTTCCCGATTCCAGACTAAAAACATAGTGGCTCAAAATCTCATCTATCCTTGGTCTGCTTCCTTGCAGCATCTCCACGAGCCCTTGCACATTCTTCAAAGGGGTCTCCGCTGAAAAGCATGCTATCGGGCCAAATGTTACAAGTATAAATTTCTAAAAGTATGCATGTAAATGAATATGCAAAAAGATATCAAAAGAAGACAATTCCAATCAGTTTGGATTGGTTTAAGGAATGAAAAGCCAGTTCGAAATTTATAATATAAGTCTAACCTCAATTCAATTACAGCAGAAGAAAGCTTCTCAAGTTGATGCATTGCATCAAGTACAAGTCTCGCATTGCTTTCAGAAATGGATTTACCATGCTCATCGGCAATAATACATAGCATGCATACATTCCCTTTTCAATTCTTTCTGAAAACATAACATTATACATATAAAAGGGTATCATAGAACTAACTAAACGAACCAAAGTGCAATTAATTTACCTTTATCGTACGTACTTGCATCAGTTAATAAGCTCAGTCGTTCTCCCGGCCTCACATTTGTGGCTTTATATATTTCTTCAAGAATATTCCAATTCATCCGCACTTCCCCTGTGTTAGACGATGGTATCCCAGTAACCATCTCCAAACCGTCATCGTGTCACGAACTTTGAACATGAAGCGCAGTTTCACTTGGGAACAGTAGACTCGTGATCTCCTCTTTAGACTTCCTAAGGTCTACATATATAGCACAAGCGGGAGCATCAATTATTGGATTCGCAACATCTTCTGAACTACTCACAATGAGAAGAGGATCCCCTATACTCATAAACGCTTCTGATACCCGTTGCAGGGATACGTGGAAGCCACCGCTTTGGTCCACTTGCATCTTTAGTTTTTTCACAAACTCCTTTGGAAGCAAACAAGCAATATGCTGGTGTCGGACAAACAGCAACTCATGTAGAGATTCAGAATAACATGGGTCTTCCAAACAAATTAAACATAGCATCATTACCATCCTTAATATTAAAAGTGGATAGTACAAAGCTACATTAATCTTTGATGTTCTAATCCAAGATTTAGTTTGTTTTTTATTGCTAAGGATTTGTGTGACTAGGTCTATAAAATCGGTTCGGAATTCCACACGCCTCTGTTCGGATGGCGATCCACATGGACTAGCAATAGACTGAAGTCGTGTAATAGATGCAACAAAAGAGGATTTTGCAGTGAAAAATTTCCCTAAGCAACAAGAGTCCATGAATAGAACACGATCCAAAAGATGCAAGAAACTGTGAGGTGACATGTCCAAAGGAAGCATTCGGAAGTCTTTCCAAGTAAAGGCCAAAGCAGATTGTAGCGCTTCGGCAACATAAAAATCTTTCAAACCATGACAATTAATTTTGCTAAAAAACCAACCCATAAAAAGTTCCTTTGAAGTTTCGATGTAATCATCTGCTGAAAAGGTACATCAGGTTTTCTGGGGGAAAACAGCAGTAGCATCATTACTCTTCCCATTGCCTGATTACCGTTGATGTTAGCATTTCGATGAAGAATCTCATCAAGCAAATTCACAGAAAGATCGGTCTCTATTAAAGAAACCAAATCATGAGATACAGATTCGAGCCAATCTACCGGAAACACATGATCAAAATAAGCAGTGGAAAGTCCAAGAAACTTTTGCAGTCTGTTTTTCTCCTGTGAAGTGAGGTCAAGATATTTGCAGTCTAAAAGAAACTTGGAAACCTCGAAAGTTTTGAGAAGGCACATGCTTTGATGAAATGCTGAACCATTTGATTTCGACTTGTTACGTAGCTGTTCTAGAGTTTTCAGTACTTTTATACCCACAGAAAATAGCTGTGATTGCCAATAAGATCTGATGGCAAACACTAGCTGCTTAGTTTCAACTGTTAGAAGCTTCTCGTCGTATTGATTAATACCCACTCGGCCATATTTTCTAAGCCATTCAACATCCTTGTCTACTAACAAGAAAACCATATTCCCTTTTGATGCACGCAACTTCCTCACCCCGAAGTAATTCAAACTGAAATCAACATACTGTATTTATTTGGCAGTGTACAGTCAAGACAGCCAATGGTTTTAAAGATACGCACAACATTCTCCTTCCACATATTCCAATAAAACACCAGAGTTGTAACAGAAACTCGTTCCTGAAACATCTTCTCTTCGCAATGCTTATCTAAATCGACTGGTACATCATCCTCCCAATCGTACAGAGAGAAACGTACACAAAGATGAAAATCCAATATTTTCCTGATTGTTAAAATTTCTCCCCTGAGACTATTATTTGTTTGGGAAGCCAGTAATAGTTGGTTGGTCTTTTTCAACTCAGTGTGCTGATCTTCATTGTCAGAAAGTACCTCAAGCTCAGTAGACACCAGATGAAAATAATCATCCGACTTGAGTTTTGCCAGGGACAAGATCTTTTGACAAAGGCCGTCCTTGTGTGGATGATTCACTAATTTATCTCCCCATAACGACGATTTCCTATAATAATAAAACAGATACCAGAGTAATATATTTGCAGCAAGCTTGACTAATCCAGCCTTCTCCAAAAAAGTCGGCCTCTTTTAGTACACCAGACTCTAACCTCGTAACATTAATGTAGTCTAAGGAGCTCAAGAACTCATGCTTTGATTCCACGGAAGCAAAACGTCTAACAAATTCCATGAAGGATTTAGAGTCTTTCTGATTATGCTAATACAAAGCAGAATTCTCCAAGAACAATTGAATACGTTGTTCAAACTCTTTACTTTGACCAATATCAGATAATCTGTTCATCAAAGAATCGATATACGGCAACCCTTTATCAAAAAGGTTCCCTTTTTCGAAAAGCGACCAAACGTTGGAACACTGATTATGGCCTCCTCCTGTTGCATAGTTTTCTAAGGCTTCACAAGAAGACTCGGCTGCTTAAAAAAGGCCAGGTGCATGGTTACATATATTAGTACAAAAACAGGTCAAAAAAGGTTGAAGTTTATAGTAATCAAGTTCTTTATAAACATTCATATGCATATATATATATGGGATGTTGATATAAAAAAGAAAAAGAAGTTACCAGCTTTCTCATAGGGATCAAATTCGGGATGGTCGGATTCCGTGAAACCAGAAGAAGCCTGTTGTAGATTATCCACCATTGGAATTCTGATAAAAACCACATACTGTATACTATAGGTAAATAAGATAAAAACACAAGATAAATATAATTATAAATTATACAGTAATCACAATATATACCTGTGAGACTATGTTTTTTAACTTAAAGAAAGAAAGAAGAGATTAAAAGTAACTTCCAAAACGTTTTTTTTTTTTTTCTTACAGATTATGGTCGGGTTTCTAAATCCTTAAGGTATGTTCTTGAGTTTTGTTTTAAAAGGAAAGGAAAAGATTGTAAAAGATTTTAAGAATATTTGGGTTCTTGAGTTTTATTTGAGAGAAGAAGAGAAAAGAAGGGAAAAGATTTGGAGGGAGAATTCTATAGATATTGTTAAAGATATTTTCCTCCTACTTTTGGGATGATTTGGAAGGAAGGAAACTCTACTCCTTCTCTTCCATTCATCCCTCTTTTCTTCTTTCCCCTTCCTTTACATATAAACTCGAGAACACAGGCTAATTGAGAGGCTGAGACGTACAATGGGGATCAGACAATCTTACGGCTACCATAATCTAGTTTTAAATAAATCGTACAGAGGAAGAAGAATTGGAAATCTACCAATCTACAACCAATATATCTAATAACTAACTAAATCTATCTATACTCCCTTATAAAGAGTATTGAATTTCTTAAATTCAGCAAATTTTTCTTCCCAAAATACCCCTACTTAAACATAATACCCTTATATACCATCCTTTCCCCCATTCTCTCTAATCATTACACACTCTCATCGACTTTCTATCACCCTCTTTCGCTGTTGCTCTCCTTCTCAACCGCCTACCTCGCTCTCCACCATCGCCTCCCTTTTATATTGTCATCACTTTCTAGCCGCTGCAACGCGCGGGCACTATGCTCGTTTCTAAACAAATAGGAACTTAAATGAATTCTATTTTTGATTTCTTCCCATTGGATCAAATTTAATTATTTTGTTTTTACCAACGACAATATTAATATTTATACTTTATATAAATAATAAAAATATATGCTTCTTAATTATAATAATAAATTTAAGAGTAAATTACACTTTTCGTCCCTGAAATTGACACGTTTTTCAATTTCCGTCCCTTAAGTGAAAAAATTACAATTTTGACCTTAAAGTTGGCAGATTTTTTCAATCATCGTCCCTCGCCAAACGTCGTTAAGTTTCAGCCGTTAAGTCAGACACGTGCAAAACACGTGAGGGACTGAAACTGCAAAAAATGACAAGTTCAAGGACGAAAACTAAAATTTACTTTTTTGTTGTCATCATCTTCATCTTCTACGGCTGACTTTCGTCGAAAAATTGGCCGGAAAACTTAAAATACCGATATCTCACTCGTTTCTTCGAATTAGACTACGAAACCAACACCAAACTTCTCAAAATTAATTTTCGCACGAATCTTAACCAAAAAAATCTTAAAATGCCGATATTTTATGAAATGTAAATGAAAAGCATCGTAAATGAAATTGTAACCAAGATCCAGTTGACCAAAAAACTCAACAAAGTAGCATGGAACTTCTACGAACTGACAACTTTGTGTGCGAATAACTTATAACCGAAACGAGATTTAATGAATCGGTTGTCACACCCGAAGTCTTTGTACCTCAATCTGCTAATCTAACTATTGCAACAACTTAATAACCTTAACGATTGACCAGTAAACTATATCGAAAACCTTACGATGAAACTAACATCTAACTAAATCGCCAAAAATGAAAGGTAACGAATCGCTATGAAACTTAACACAATACTAGATGAATCAATAGTAAACTTGTAACAACTTTCAGAATGAGATTTCGACGTAAGGATTTCACGAACAACGGATTTAAAGTTTCTATACAAAATATAAAACAATAGCTATAATCAACCAAATGACAAACTGTAAATTGCTTTGAACTTCTATTACATAAACTAAGAATCAGGTGACGATGATCGGAATTTTTGATCTGAAATATTTGAGTTGTAGGGGCTTGTCGGGTCTCCTGGTCCTTTCGCCCCTCTTTGCTCCCTCTTTATATATATTTCTAATTTTTCAATCTTATATCTTTGCCTCATTGACAAAATCCGAACCCACATGAAGGTCTCTCCTTATTTTGTACTTTTCTTTTTGATGCAGAGCTTATGGAATATTAAATGAGACACATCATTGGTGTCTTAATGAGGAGCACATACACCTAATCCAACATGGACTTATTTGCGAAAACAGAAATATTACATTCTTGGAACAAGCTAAATCGTACAGAAATATGGCTCAAAATTCATGTTATGGGTATTTTGAGTTTCCGGCAAGTGTTGAATCTGAAATATTTTGGTTAGGATTCGTGCGGAAATTAATTTTGAGAAGTTTAGTGGAGGTTTCGTGGTCTAAATCGAAGAAACGAGTGATTGTTAGTGGTGGAACTGATATTGAGTAATGGAAATTATTGATGTAAAGGGTTAGTGAAAATATTTTGCAAAATAAATGATTGATAATGTAATTTAATATTTTAATTATTAATGTTAAGTGGGTAGTGTAAATAAAAATATTTTAAGGGGTGTTATATGTAAATATTACATAAATTTTGACATTTTCTTAAATAAGAAGCTATTCTTTTTATAATATATATCAGTACTCGTATATAAGTAATTAAGTATAGAAGTATAGATATAGATTATATATTTTATATTTATTTATTTAGATATTTAGTTTAAGAAAATTAGCTAATGAAGTCTAATTGGTCAAAAACACTTAAGGTTTTATCTAAAGTCTTGAGTTCGATTCATATTTATAAATTCAATTTAACAATATATGTTATTCGGATGTTGTCTCATGAAACATTACGCTTTATTCTAAACGATAACGAATATGTATTATTTTTCATTGACTTATTTAACACTTTCTATCTTGAGTTTATTGACTCTTATAACCAAAAACAAAGTTTGTACAAGGTATTGAAAAAAAAAAAACTTTCTTGTGCAACATATATTATTATAATGATTCACATGTGAATGGAAAAAAAATGTGATCCAACACATAATTTAAGATTTTTCAAAGTTCTTACAAAAAAAAATAGGTTCTCAAAATAAGGGTTCCTATATATATAAAACAAAGATAAGCATATTTTATATATTTGTTGGTTTGTGATTAGTTTATGGAATTTTGGCTATACATATAGAAGTGTCTTCTCAACCCCCCATCCCTTGTCTATTTAATAGTTATGTTTGTAGTCCTTTTGGTTTTACGAATTTCCTATTACACCTTCTAAAATTTTGGCTATGTTTTGTATGCAATACTAAGTTCCTATTACACCCTCTAAAAATGAATAAAACAAATACTACACAAAATAGATATTTTGGTAAACTTGGAAAGGAAGACACCTAATCTTCGTAACTAGCAGATACAATCCAAATCTCTCCTTTACCCACTTCTCCATAAACAACATTTGGCCTTCCCAAGTCCAACTCACCCGCTACATTCATTTTCTCTTACTATAATTTCGGTTAAAAAAAAAAATCTAATTATTTACTTACTTTTTACTTGATCTACTTGTGTCCGTTTTATATTATATGTATAATTTACTAATATATATATGTGTGTGTGTGTGAGAGATAAATATTTAGATGTTATATTCCAATTTTAATTTTAGATGAATCTTTTCATCTTTTTCTTTAACATCATCAGATTCTAAAAAAAAATGTCAATTTTTTGTTCATTTGCTTTTTAATTTTTATATATAAAACTATAAAATAAAATTGATTTTAGATGAATTTTTACATCTTTTTCCTTAACATCATCACGTTCTAAATAAAAAATGTCAAATACTTTGGATTCATATATACGATATATCTTACCTTGTGTTAAAGATGGAGTAAAAGGCATTACAAGCCATTCATGTTGTTTTTGCGAAGTAGAAAATGCTATTAACAAAGTTATACTATTGGGACAACGAGTTATGTGCCCTCTCACAAATTTTATCTACTTAACAGAAAATTATTCCATTTACATATATGTTTATGTTTACTTGCACGGTACCCGCGCTATGCAACGGTGGTCGTAGCGGCGACGGTGTGATGGTTGGACGACTGTTGGTGGTGGAGCGGCGGTGAGTTGTGTATATAACTGATGTAAAAGGTTAATGGACATATTTTAAATGATAAAGGACTGATAATGTAATTTAATCATTAATGTTAAGAAGATAGTGTATATGAAAGTATTTTTAAGGGGTGTTAAGTGAAAATATTACATATTTTCAACATTACCAAAAATAAAAAGGGCTATTCTTTTTATAATATAGTATAGATAACTTTATATAATAACTCTTAATACTCACACATTAACTAATGTAACTAACAACAACAATATTATAACACTTTGTAATATATGTTAATTTTCACCGTAATTACTTTTTACGTTCATGTAATATTAAAACAAAACACTATATTAAATCATCGTTGTCGAAGTATCATTATTTGCATTAATATAGTTATTGCTTTGTTCTATGTTGTTCGTATATATATATATACTTTGATTTTATTATTTATATAAGTTATTTTTATGATTGCTATATTTTGTTTTCAAAAATACGAGCTTAAATATTTGTCATAAACGTATTTGTATTACACTAATATTATTATATATTTTTTGTATCCAAAAGTTGGTGTTTGAATAATATGTTTGGTAATAACGCACGAATACCATGACTAGTTATTTATCTAACAACCTTTTAAAGTAATAATTTATTTTATAAATATATTAGTAAATAATATATATATATATATAAAGATAAGCATATTTTATATATTTGTGAGAGAATATATCACTTTTCCTATTAGGATATTTGACGAATATTACATTTCAAGATTTTCATGTACAAAATATCAAAGTTCTATCAAATCAAAAATTGATCAAAATATTGAAAAGAATGTTATCTTCTTAGATTTTGTCATGAGTTAAATCTCACCTCATATCTCGTTAATTATATGATTAAATAATTTAATAATTGACGTATTTGTTATTTGTTGTGACTTACGAGCCTAATAGAAAGAAAAAAAATGAGTGGGTGGGATAGATGTGTGTGAGAAGAAAGGGGTTCATTTTTTTTTATTTTAGTGTGTTTAGTTTGTCATATACAACAATTTTAATAATAAAATAATTTAAAAATAAAAAATAATACGATTAAGGATCATTTCTCCACAAATTATATTATGTGTTTATACATAAACATACAGTATCATTATTATTATTATATAAAATATACCATATTACAACCGTCACATCAACAAATGTAATGAAAATAAATTTAGCACCATGTCAAAAAAACTATGTGGTATGTGCAACATTAATCCATTACCTCTAATCTTAGGTGGGGTTAGAATTTAGATATAGATATATAGATAATAATAGATAATGATATAGAATCATAGATAGATATAAGATATAGAATTATTATTAGTGGACCACTTAACCACTAGTACATGAAACAAATGAGTATGATTTAAACTTAAGATATAAAAAAGTAAAATAAAAGGTCCGCTATATATACTTCCGTATATCTCATTATTCTTCCCCCCTTTCCTTTCCTGCGTAGGGTTTTATAAATTTCACCCTCCCACACACACACACACACACACACACACTTGAACCTATAATATCTAATTGTTACAAATCAATCATACCTTAGAAATGGACACATACGCCTTGCATTTAGCTATGGCGGCACTAGTGGGAGCTTCATTTGTAGCTGTGTCGGCATACTATATGCACCGTAAAACCCTAGACCAACTTCTTGAATTTGCCAAAACCATTGAGAAAGAAAGAGAGGATGGGGATGATCATTACAAGAACTTGAATGGTATCAATCGGAGAAATGGGGTTTATCGAAATAAGGGTTCGACTTCGTTGCCAGACGTCACGTCGATTTCGGGTGGTGGGCATGATGATGATGGTATCCCTGTTGGCTTGCCTAAGCTTCAAACTGTTCAGGAAGGTATAAAAATGCAATCTTTTGTTTTTTCCTTCAAGTGTGTATTTTATTTGTTTTTGCAGGATTTTGATGATGCATATATCGATCTGTTTAAGTCTTTCTCGGATAAACGATCCGTTATTGGCCTGCCATCGACCTTTCCCGAGTGCTGTAAATTGTGTAACATTATGGTTAAATCGGTTTTGTGTTGCATGTCCTCTGCCACTAGGCTAACACTTATTGATTTTGTTACTGATTGAAGTGAAATGTGCTATTTGAATTATGTGTTTTGTATTAATGAAATGATACTCTGTTTGTATAGGCTTAAAATTTTGGTATTGTTAAAGCATAATAATGGTCTTTTCTAATTTGTCTGATATGGTTGTGGGCTTTTGGTTAAAGTTTACTTTTTTATTTAATAAAAAATTTGTTTGGTTATCCTAATTACCTTTTTCTTGTCTTTATGATTGTTCGACTACTTTTAGTCTGTGCACTTGTAAGTTTGTTGACTTGTTTAAACTAAGTGAGTATCACATATTAGATCCAAAAAGAGAGATTTTTAGACATTCATTTCACTCATAGTGACTTCTTTCTCGGTTTTTATTTTATATCTTTAAAGGCTGGATGTTATAGAGTCTTGATGTTTTTTTTATTGCATCTTATACTTGTAAAAACACGCTGGTAAGAATTAGTGTCTTCTTCCTTCGGAGGCAGCTATTGCCATGTGTCCCATATTTTAACTTATTGTAGGTTTGCACTTCAAGTTTTACCCTTTGCCAAGGTCAATGCCAATTTTGTTACCAAGTTTGACAGATTACATTAGCAAAGGAATAAATGGGTTTGGGATAGGTTGGTACTTGTGTTCTAAATGTCATTCTATATTGGTAGTTGATATAATCATTTGTACGTGGGTGCTTATATGTGCGATGCCGACGTGATATTGTATCTTCATTGTTTCAAGTGTAAGGTGTTATCCTGTTTTACTTATAATAGCTTAATTTATTGGCAAGTTCTATTTTGTAGAATCAAGGTTTTCAATGCTTGACTGATCCAATTATTACAGGGAAATCTACTGGCCACACTGGGTTGGCTAAGAGAGCTTCACTCATACTTAGACCGACTTCTCCAAAGTCTCCGGTTGCTAGTGGAAGTGCTTTTGAAGACGTTGAAGGATCTGATGACGATGTTGATGTGACTGACAATGTTAATCCGGATGCTACATACCTTCACACAAATGGGGACACGGTACTCTCTCAATTACCATGCGAGACATATGCAATATTATATGTTCGGTAGATATACAATTTTGTATATAATCTAATTGGACATCACATGTGCAGGGCCCAGAGTGTGCAAATGTTAATGCAAATGGTGAACAGTTGTCCATCACGGCAGCTACTATGATACGCTCACATAGTGTATCTGGTGATCTGCATGGTGTACAACCTGATCCCGTAGCTGCTGATATTCTAAGAAAGGAGCCAGAGCATGAAACTTTTGTACGACTTAAGATCAGTCCGTATGGTAAATATGCCTCTTTTTTCTTTGAATTTATCTACGTGACTACATCCCGTTCGAGAATTATTTATATAATGATTGATTTACTTGGCTGGTTCTTATTAATAGTTTATTCAATTAAATAATGGCTTTGTTGGTTCCAATTTTCCACTATGGTTATTTGCAGAGACACCATCACCTGATGAAGCGGAGGTCTATAGGGCTTTACAGGGTTGCCTTGAAATGCGCGAGTCTTATGTGTTCAGAGAAAGCATTGCTCCATGGGAGAAAGAGGTCATATCTGATCCCAGTACACCGAAGCGCAATCCAAATCCATTTGGTTATGCTCCTGAGATAAAATCTGACGTGAGTTCTCATTGTATGCTTTTCATTCCATTGGAAAATAAATGATGGATTTTGGTCCAATGTTGGCATATGCTATTTTGACACGGGATTCTAATTGTGCCACAGCATTATTTTGAAATGGAAGATGGAGTCGTTCATGTTTATTCGAATAAAGATTGTAAGATCCTATGATTCTCTATGGTTGACCTTATGTTCATAAACATGATAGAAGTTTTCAGTTGGAGTGTCTAATTGTTCTCTTTATCAGCAAAAGAAAAGCTCTTTCCGGTTGCTGATGCAACAACCTTTTTCACCGACTTGCATCACATCCTTAAAGTGATAGCTGCTGGCAATACACGAACGGTATGCCATCACCGTCTTGGTCTCCTGGAACAGGTAGATACTCTTTTATTGATTTTTTTTGTTTATCACGTTTTAAAATTTCTTTTGGTGATAAAGCTATCCTCTGACTTTGACATGCTTCTATATGGTATCCATCCAGAAATTCAACCTTCATTTGATGCTAAATGCGGACAAAGAATTTTTAGCTCAGAAAAGTGCCCCACATCGTGACTTCTATAATGTTCGGAAAGTCGACACTCATGTTCATCATTCTGCATGCATGAATCAGAAACATCTGTTGAGGTTTATAAAATCAAAGTTGAGAAAAGAACCTGATGAGGTAATGTGTTGATCTGATGTTCTTATATAATATCCGATAGTGAACTCTAAAATTTTCATTCTTTGCCTTTTTTTAATCTTCAGGTTGTAATTTTTCGGGATGGAACTTATCTAACATTAAGAGAAGTTTTTGAGAGCTTGGATTTAACTGGGTATGAAACATCATTTTGTATTGCCAATCAAATTAAAGATACCATCTACAGTTCAAATTTCATTAAATCAATCAGTCTAATGGTATATAGAATTCATTGTGCAGTTACGACCTCAATGTTGATCTGTTAGATGTGCATGCAGACAAGAGCACCTTTCATCGTTTTGACAAATTTAATCTCAAGTACAATCCCTGTGGTCAGAGTAGGCTTAGGGAAATCTTCTTGAAGCAAGATAACCTTATCCAGGGTGAGCTTCATCTATTTTAACTTGTGGAATCAGAAACCTAGTACTGTAATTTCATCTATTGTAAATAAATATTCTTTTTGCCAGGCCGCTTCCTTGCGGAGTTGACTAAACAAGTATTCACAGATCTTGAAGCGAGTAAATATCAAGTAAGTTTTGAATTCTGGATCGTATCATGCTTTAGGGGATTTGCATAATTAAATGTCGATTACAAGCGTAACACTTGTTGGCTATCAAACCGAATCTCATCCATCTGTTCAGTGGCAAGATAGTGCTTGTAGTTCTGAGTTTTCTGTTCTTGATGGCTCTTTCTGATTTTAAAAATGCTGCTTCTATAGATGGCTGAATACAGAATATCCATATATGGGCGAAAGCAAAGCGAGTGGGACAATTTGGCAAGTTGGATTGTGAATAATGAACTATACAGTGATAATGTTGTATGGCTTATTCAGGTATTGACTAGAATCAACCACATAATTGGTTCACATGTCGAATGTGGCAATTATATTGACGTTAGCTTGTTGTTTGCTATTACTTTGATATGGTTGCTTTGTTGTTGAAAATGCATGTGCATAGTGACAGAAGCATTACTTTGCTCACTTATGAATCTCATGCTTTGTGCAGTTACCACGCCTTTACAATATATACAAGGAAATGGGTATTGTCACATCATTCCAGACCATCCTTGACAATATTTTCCTTCCTCTCTTCGAGGTTACCGTGGACCCAGCATCACATCCTCAGCTACATGTTTTCTTGAAACAGGTTTGACTCTTAAACTTTCAGTATCTTTTTGCCTGCACATCTGTGCACACTTCAAAGCTACATGTCAATTTTTGTAGAAAACCAAGTTTCAGCAAAATCGCTCTCCCTATCGACGGTCGGGTCGTATATGATATTCTTACTATTGTTGCTTCCAATGTTCTAATATATGCCATTTTGTAGTACCATAATGCAGTGTTATTCAAAATTGTAGGTGGTAGGATTGGATTTGGTGGATGATGAGAGCAAGCCCGAAAGACGCCCTACAAAGCACATGCCAACGCCGGCTCAATGGACTAATATATTCAACCCTGCCTTCTCATACTATGTATACTATTGTTATGCCAACCTCTATACCCTAAACAAGGCAAGTATCCCTAGGCACAACTTCATATCACTTTTCTAAACTGTCAAATACATGCTAATATAAAATTAATGGATTCTGAGTTTGTTGATGTTTTCTCACAGCTCCGTGAATCAAAAGGCATGACTACCATCAGATTTCGACCTCATTGTGGGGAGGTATGCATTGCAGACCCCTTAAGCTTTATTCTATAAATGATTGTAAACATTATGAATTCTGTATTTGACCAGGCTGGTGACATTGACCATCTTGCTGCTGCATTTCTTACGACTCATAACATTGCACATGGGATCAACCTGAGAAAGTCTCCTGTACTTCAGTACTTGTACTACCTTTCTCAGGTAACACGAGCATCTCTTGCTGTACTGGTTGATTTTGTGAGACCTGTTTTGTAGTATATCTAATGGTCCTTTGGTTACTTTTTGATTAGATTGGTCTTGCTATGTCTCCTCTGAGCAACAACTCCTTATTTCTTGATTATCACCGGAACCCTTTCCCAACATTTTTCCTACGTGGCCTTAACGTTTCCCTATCTACTGACGATCCATTACAAATCCATCTAACAAAGGAGCCATTGGTGGAGGAGTACAGCATTGCAGCTTCTGTAAGCATTCACTTTCTATTTCCGTTAAAGCGCGTATTTAATAGAGGTGGCTGTTTCGACCCATTTAGTTGTTGATCGGTAAATCTTGGTTTTAGCTTACATGGTTGAAATCGCTCAAACATGTGAGTTACAGGAAGTATGCATTCAATGCATTCAACTTTTTAAATGGTTGTATTTAAAGATTGAAGTTATTACTATAATACTAGCACTATCGTTTTTTAATCATAGTCAACAGAAGAATTACTCAGGGATGTCCTAAAATGGACAAAAAAGAAAAAAAAAGGTTTTGGCACGTTAACTTAACAAGACTAGACACATTTTATCTGTCATAAAATGACTCACTTTTGCCTTAACCTTGTCGCCCTGTTACTCAACCCACTTATGTTTGTGCATCTAGTGTTTGATATTATTAGAAGGTGATAGAATAACATCAGTTTTTTACAGGTATGGAAATTAAGTGCCTGTGATCTCTGTGAGATTGCGCGTAATTCTGTATACCAGTCGGGTTTTTCACATGTTCTGAAGGTACATATTTCATGCTTTGAGCTATGATTTTATTTTAAAAAATAGCTTTTTTCTTGTGGTTCTGCATAAGTATATCTGGACAGCATGTAATTATTAACCTTTTTTTTCAGTCTCATTGGATAGGCCAGGAGTACTACAAGAGAGGACCAGATGGAAATGATATTCGCAAGACAAATGTACCACATATCCGACTTGAATTTCGTGATATGGTATGTACTTAACTTGCATAATCTTTTCTGTGAGTTCGTTATGGGTACGATTTGGAACTTACCTAAATAACACAAGATTTGTGAAGATTACTTTACTCAAATATATTATATAGATATCTGTGCATCAAGATAGTAGTTTATGAGATTAAAATGCATATTAAACCTCTATAAATTATCCTTGTCATCATGATCTTTCAGATGGTACTTCCGGCAAGTAATGTTCTCTATCCAGCCATTAATGGTCTTAGACATTGTTATCTGAATTAACTTATGATAACTGTCACAGATCTGGAGAGAGGAAATGCAGCAGATTTATTTAGGGAAGGCACGCCTGCCTGAATACATCGAGACTTAGCTTCATTGATGTGGTTCCACCATTTGTGGGTTATGTGAGTTATTTATACTTTTTTATACTTCGTTTTTGTCTGATACGTCTGGGTGATTTTCAACACATCCAGCATTAATATACCTCTTTGTTAAATAAAAACACCATCTTGCAAAAAAATTAAATCAGTAATTTTAAATATGTAAAAAAAAGAATAGCACCTCATCGTTGTCTGTAAATTAGACATGACTTGCAACATATTTGAGTGGTGCCCCTTTTGGCCAACTTTAGTGACATGACCTGTTGCAAACAAAACCCAAATTGACCCAGATACAGGTGGGTCAGAATTACCTTGTCCAGATTCTTTTGAACGGAAATATTTACTCGTCTTCCCCTTTTCAATCAGCGGCAGCTAGTTACGGGATTTTGTTACTGCTGTTTCCGTGGCCCACTTTTGGTGACATCATGGCACTCTTGAGTCTTGACTATTGTAGGGATCTGAAACTTGGCATACTGCTAATTCCTAAAGCTTAAGAGCTACTGTGGATCAACACCAGAGTTCAGTGAAAGCTTTAGGTCAACTTGGGCTCATCATGTAAGTGTAAATTATAAGAGGTCTTCACAACCTGAAATATAAAGCTAATAGCAAGAAAATCACAAGACGATCTTTGCTGCGGCTTTCAGGGATATAGTAGCCAACGGATAGAATAAACGAAGTATCTGTTTCAAGATGCTTGATGAGTTTCTTAGTTTTGCTGTGCAATGAAAATGTTGGGATTTTGTTATCATTTTTTCTTCTTTCAGCCACACATTTCTAAATATGCTTATTACAGCTGAATTTTGTATGCTTGTAAAACTAATAGTGGGGTTGCAATGTCATGAATGGCTTCACAAAATGATAGCATCTATGAATCATAACTTGATAATTTATATTTACATATTTGGTTACATTTATTGGTTTTTTACTTTTTAGGCACCATGTGTCATTTTTCACCAGAGTAAAGCTGTTTCTCATGATGAGAGGGAAGTTCTGTGTGGAGTTAAGATAGGAGTTTCATCTCTCATTTGGGAAGGCTTATCAAATACCCTATCCGTCCCATTTTAATTGTCCCATTTTGATTGGTCAAATTTTTTTTCTTCTGACTTTGACCGTAAATATCTTTGTTTGCGTTATATATTAGCTGGCAAAAGTTATATCAATGAAAAGTGGATTTAAAACTCGATCAATTCATATATGTTACATCAAGTGTTATATAACGCAAACAAAAATATTTACAATCAAAGTTGAAAGAAAAAGACTCAAAAAGTCAAAATAAGACACTTAGTTGAGGACAGAGGGAGTAGTTTTATTTGGGAGATAGCCTTTACATGACTCCTAACGTTTTTTATGTCAAAGCATGTTACTTTTAAAAGCTCATAATGTTTCCAAAGCTATTAAAAGAAAAACGAAAACCTTCAAGATGCTTTACAACTGGTCCCAGTTAATAAATCGTGAAAGACATCTGTTGTCTCAGTGCCATGTCGTCATGGAACGGATTCGAACCTGCGGCAATCTTCCATAAAAGTCCACATTAATGTCAACTGATTGTTTTCGAGGAAGCACTCGCTGCCAATTGAGCTAAGCACACCCGCGCTAAACAATTCAAATCTTATTCTCATTTGTAACATTTTGTTATTTCTTCCTCTCATTATGTTACACTTGCGGGAAAGTTTTAGAAAAACCAGCACAACTTTCCTTCAAAAATCTTTCCAATTATCTCAAAAATAACTCAACATCAAACAATCTTTGTACATTTCTCGTTTCCTTTGAAGTCATTTATATAAAACTAGCAGCAAAGACCTTTCTCATTTCCTTTTAAGTCATTTATGTAATACTAGCAGCAAAGTAACATAGAATGTCAAAAAGATACATCTAGCAAAGAAACCAGAATGAGTTTTAACATGGTGACATAATGTCACATCTTTGATAACATCAAAACAAAAGCAAACAAAGCCATATCACTTGAACTAGCAACAATCTCAAGTCTCGCTCAGATGAAACAACTAAAACACCTCAACTTCAAAGGTGACATATCTTGATTTCCTAATATACAATACAAATGTCATACTGGAGCGATCGAAATGACTCTAGAATTTAATCAGCAATCAGCCATCAGTCCCTGGACTGCAACACACAAAAACAAAAGAGACATTTTAATAAAATGCCAACATTGATGTTTAATGAAAGTAAAACAGCATCCCACCTGAAAGTCACGGGACATTTCCTTCACCTGCTCAGCAATTTGTTGCCGCTTTTTTGCAGCTGCAGAAACCAGATATGGTGAAACATGAAGATTAAAAATGGCACGATTACCATTTAATAGGTTATAAAACAAATAATCCCTAGGTACAAGAGGTGGGGGCGAGAGTACCCAAAAGTTGTTCTTGGCAGCTAACTTTCTATGAAAAATAGTTAAAATGTTGGTTGTTATCAATTGTCATAATGGGTATTGTTGGCAAAAGCCTTTAGAAAATTGTTAATGGTGACTTAAAAGTACAAAAAATATAACTATTTGGATAATCCATCTGCTCTTCAAAATGATTTAGGATCCCATCTGCACGAAAATAAACTTTGGACAACTTTCAAATAGTTTGGCCTGCTTCCCTCAAAGCTTACTTTTTAAAAATTTGTATACAACTGATTATACAGGTGCTGACTTAATAGACAATAGAATATGTATCCTTACCTGTTTTTGATATATCTTCCAATGACTTTGAAGTCCTGACAGCAAACTTTTGAAATGTCCGGCTGGGAAATCACATATCATGATCAAAGAAGCTGTTGTCAGCTTACTATAGTAAATATATCTTTAAGAAAAAGATCACACAACTGCAAGCAGTATATACACTGACTAAACACTATTACACTATGTAGCTATATATGAGGTCTTCACTTACGGGACCAAAGAAACTCTGTTATCGTAGAACGAAAACTGTAATTCAGGAGCATGAGCCTTCAAAATATTGTTCCTGAGATGGCCCAATTACTGAACAACCATAGGCTTGTCTCTCAAAATTTAATAGCCATAAACAAAAACGAAATATAACTATCTAAAATAACTTCCTTTATTCCGTGTTTGTTAGATAGCAACAGAGTGCAGAAAAATAACAAAAACACTGGCCATCAAAATGGTGCAGCTCATCTAACAGTGCAGCTTAATACTTATTTGCCATATACCGATTCATAAGAAAACTGAAATGGGATGAAAAATCCATCTGGCGTATAATTTCTCTGCAATATTAAGATATGACTCTGTCCCTAACACGGTTTATTCTAGCCAAAAAAGTCATGTACAACTTCCATATCCAAATTTGCAGTAGGGTATATTGATTATTTCTCCTTGACAGTTGGCCCAACTAATCGACATAAACGAAAGAAACAAAATACATGTCATAAAGGGTCCGTCCATAACCCGCAAAGATCAATAGCCCTTATTTGATGATACTTACCAATCCTAATAACTTACTCACACTAGCTGAAAAATAACTATTCTACTCAAACATGGCTGGCCAGTCTCTGAAAGTTGAATAGCCATAAGCCCATTAACAAACACAAAACTTAATCGTCTAAAAAAGTTTCCCCGAAATTTATAAACGACAGCACGAACAAACAATAACAAAAAAAGACATCAGCCATAAACTATCCAGCTAAAAATTTAAGCTTATTTGTTTGTGAAATCTAAAAGCATCATCATAGAGTGCAGAATATCAAAAAGGTACAAAATTTCATTTTAAAACATAAGTTTTTCAGCTTATTTATACAGCATCGATACAGATATATATACATACAGATAAAAATAGATAGATAGATATAGTTATGAAAAATAGATAATAATAATAATAATAACCTGTTGGCAAGGCCATCAACGAGGACTTCATTAACAACGTAAGATATAACTCTCTGCACGAAATTCCCTCCCGCCATTTCTGTCACAAATTTCAAAGTATATTATTCATGAAGCCTAGTATTTTCTGAATGGAATAATAAATATATTATATGACGAAAAGAAATAAAAATTAATATTGATGATTGAATAATGGGAAAAATAAAAGGGTAACTAATGATGTTTAATTTATTATGAAATACCTGAGATTTCAGATGCCCTAATTTGTTAATTGAAGGTGATGATGTTTGTGTGTGTGAGAGAGAGAGAAAGAAGGAAGGGGCGATCAGTTAGTTAGTTTGATATAGGTGATGATGCGGGTTTGGGTTCTCTTTGGGCCCGTTTTTCTTGGGAAACAAGGTATTTGACTTTTTTGTTTTGTTAAATTCAATTGTTTGAAATGTTTACATGAGTCCATTAAATACTTTTTACTCGGACTAAAAGATATGAATTTTCGACAACATCCGGAGTGAGACATGTTTCGGCAATTTTTCGACATAGAATGTCCTGGAACGCTCTTCACACTGCCCTCGAGGCCATTTGGGAGAAAGAATGAATTGTTGGTTTTTTGGACCACGTTATCTAAGCGAAAAATAAAAGAAAAGCTTTCTTTTAACGCCTCACTTCAGGATATAAGAAGGGAAAACCCCTAAGTAACTAGACTGCCACGTGACATAATATGTCTTAAGAGAAGCATTATATTAAGGACAGTAGGGCACCGTTCTAAAAACAATTATATTAAAGTCACGCTTCTATCATTAAGTATAAAGACTATTACTAAGTATTAGGGATGAGTGAGAAGACCGAAATCCCAAAATCGAACCGATACCGGTACCGAAATTCGGTACCGATGGGGATTCGGTTTCAGTTTCAGTATCAGTATTTAATTTGAGATTTCCTAATTATCTACTTTCTTTCAAATCAACGATTATTAGAAGAATTATTCATGACATTCGTTAATGACCCCTCGATAATTTTAGTTTTTCGTTTAAAAAGAAAATGTTTTACAATCCAAAATTAATGACCCAACAATAATAATACTAGCATTTTGCAGCTGTATTGCTAACTTTGATAGTTGTGATTTCTAAATGTTTTATTAAAGTGTTCAAAACATATAAAGGTAATAAAAGAAAACTAAATAGACAATATGTCAGTATAGATTAAAGTATTTGTTGGTTTAAAAAAAAAGAATTTTCAGCTACATAACTTTTTTATATAAAACAAAAACTATGTAAGAAAAACATAGTTTGTTGTTAAAATATTCTACAAAAATTATGTTGAAAAAGCCAAAAATGGTTACTACTTTGTCAACCACCTAATCAATTATGTTCTACAAAATTACAAACCAAATAACTTGACGCAACTATGATATTGAGAAAGTTGACAAGTTACCCTTTTCATTCCATTTTAATTTTTAATGCATTCGAATATCGTATGTATCATCGGTATTATTATTTTCGTAACTGTTTCGAATCCCCGTACTCATCCTCTTCATCATATCCAAAAATTACTCTTATAATTAAGCCATTTCCAAAAGAAAAAAAAGAAAGAAAGAAAACATTAAATTAGAAATAACAACAAAGCAAGAAAACATTAAATTCACCCTTCCTTCCTTGGAATTGGTTCATTTTCAATCCCTCTGTTTCTCATTTCTTCGTTAATAATTGAAAATAATTAATTAAATACAAAAAATAAAATAGAAATGGAAAGGAATACGGATTATTCATCAGGAAAAAACCATTTTAAGGTATACAATGAGCTTGAATTACATGAATACAAGGATAAATTCAGAATCAGATCACTTCACTTTCCAGATTCAGGCTTTTATATCTCTCGTTCCGATGGCACCTTCCACGGTTTGCTCTCTCCCTTCCTTCCTTTTTAAAATTTTTTTTCTTCATATAAATATATTTTCTTAGCTTACTATACCATTAGTTGCTGATATGAATATAGTTTTATCTAGAAATTTGATGTGTTTCAACAGGTGAGGTCAATATCGAACCCGGTGCCACAAAGGTTTATACCATATATGGAGTTGCTGGAACTATTCGCTTACTTGCAGGTCGGCATATCATTATCATATACGTGTCGTGCTTTTTTATTGAATTATAATATAATAGGCACACAGCTATTGAATACTCTAAGTTGTGTAAAACGACTTAGTTTAGTTCTCGTTTACGGAAATTTGATGTTAGTGTTATGTAGTAGCTATGTAATCGTAAAGTTCAGCTCTTGCTAAATAAGTGCGATAAAACTTTTAATCATCGGCATCCCTTTTTGTCACACATCCAAATCCAGTCTGCATACGTGGTCAATTATTAAGCTTATACTAGAAGATTGCAGACCCAAACTATAAAAGTATTGTCAAACTAGCTGGCACTTCGGGTGAAGAACGTGTGAATAAGTCATCATATCTTTGTTTTTGGTGGGATTTCATATTACAGAATCAAAATTTTACATATTAAGAAAACACTTTTTTGAAATACCTAAATGGCGCATGTAATCTTCAACTGGCCCCTTGTAACTTCTTCCTTTTTTTTGGTATTTGTATAGGAACATACTTATTGGTCATAACTTCTCGCAAGGAGGTCGGGGCGTATCTTGGTTATCCTGTCTTTCGGGTTATGTCTATGAAGTTCTTATCTTGTAATGGAGATTTAAGAAACCTAACTAATCAGCAAGTAAGATCCAATTCCTCGATAAGCTGTTCCATCCAGAAACAGGGCACTTTCTGCAGTTCCAGATTTTAATTGTTTCATGAATCTATGTTTGTGCAGAAAAAAGATGAGGCTTACTTCCAGACATTGTTGAGAGTCGTGGAGGATACTCCTGGCTTGTACTATTCCTACGAAACTGATATTACATTAAAGTATATTTTTCTTTTCGTATGATGAGTTCCTATAATTTGATTTGCTTATCTATGGGACGTTGGTGTTTGATACTGATGCTAAGCTTATATTTTTTAGCCAATCATTCTAAAGAAACGTAATGTCTTACAGCTTGCAGAGAAGATATAAGATGGCTGATGGGTGGATGAGTAAACCAATTTGGAAGCAGGTACATTCACACCATTATGAAGTTATTATTTTATACGCAGTCTTGTGATATGAACTACTCCATAGCCTTCATATATCTTGCATCATGGTTTTTAATGATAAATAACCCCTATTCTTGAGGACTCTTGAAAAGCTTCCGTAATTGTGTTTCAGGCCGACCCACGGTTCGTTTGGAACAGGAGTATCTTAGAGGATCTAATTGAAAATAAGGTTAGGCATTACTATTGAAAGAAACCATGTGATTATATCTGTATCTTTCCACAATTGTTCATATATACATTTTTTTAGATGATATTTTAAATTTTAATTGTTGCAATATAATCTTCTCTGATAAGTTCATATTTCTTTCCACAGCTTGATGAGTTCATTGTACCCCTTTTACAAGGAAATATCCTTTTCAGTTGTCTGAGCGATATAATATATAGATGATTTAAAAGACAAAACTGTTTTTAGATTTTGAACTATCTATGATGCTTTCTTTAACTGAGGATTAAGCTTCCAGATGGGTCAGCTAAAGTTGAACAATTTAACATCCACGATTACATTAATTTCAAGGCGGTGCACAAGGCGTCTTGGTAGGTCATGATGAATACTACTGATTCTTGGATTGAAGACAATCTCATTTGTATTGTCAGTAATTTAATATACCCATTATGGATTAGGTACTAGAATGTGGAGACGTGGAGCTAATCTAGAAGGGGATGTGGCTAACTTCATTGAAACGGAACAATTGCTCGAGTATGACGGATTTAAGTCGTCATTTTTGCAGGTAAATTACTTTCAGGAAGAATCGGGGCGTGAGATATTTTCTGTCGGTTATGTGCTAAGCTTCAAATTATTGTTTGTTTCACTCTCTTTTATCTCCAACAATTTCCATCGTTTGAATATCTAATCCTACTACTTCTGCATGTTTGTTGATTCTATAATGCAGAATCTGTTTTTATTTACCCTAAAGTTAAGATGGGAGCATATTCGATATTCCACTACACTGAAGAACATTAAACCTCTTAAAAGACATTTTGAGGATATTATATTGTCTGATTAGTAAAGTTACTTTCTGATTTCAGGTTCGGGGATCAATTCCACTTCTGTGGGAACAAATTGTTGATTTGAGTTATAAACCCCATCTTGCTGTTATCGAGCATAAAGATACGGTATGGAGTTCTGTCATGACATAGTTTTATATCAGTTCATGAATTATTCAATCAGAGTATGATATGATTTGTCTAAATTGTATACTATTTTATGCATGATCTACATTTAGATGAGCAGTTACTTAAAATTGCATGTTTGGTCAATTGCCTGCAGCCCATGGTTGTGAAACGCCACTTTCGTGATCTTTTGCAGAGATACGGAGATACTATTGCTGTTGACTTAACTGATAAGGTAAGAGCTTGCCAAAACATTATAAAATATAGGCATTGTAATATTATTCTATATAATGGCTTGCAGACTTCAGTCCACATATGAATAACCAACTTTTTGAGTGACTCTTTACATCCTATAAGTATGTATCATATGCTGGGTTCTCACATCTCAGCAATTATGGTATTCTTGTTTGTTATTGTCTTATATGCAGAGCGGCAACGAGGGCCATTTAAACCTAGCTTTTGCCACCGAAATGGAAAAGCTGCCAGATGTTAGGTATATATTGTTTACATTCTCGACCCAATCTATTTCATTTACGTAAAAAGGGAAATGTACGAATATAATACATATCCGCAAGGTAAGTTCATTTCTTGTTAGATTTAGGCTAATACTAGATTTTCAACCATATCATTACAAAGTTATGTTCAAGGTATGCGCTAATTTAACAACAAAAGGGTTACACTAAGTTATGCATGTGCTTACCGAGCAGATCATTTAGGTCCAACCCTAATGGTAAAGGAAAGATGACGTTCCATTACTCATGATGATGATGTACTACATATCAAAATTGGGATAATATCATATAACATTGATATAATTAGGATTTTCTAAGTTTGTAAGTTGCAGAATACATGTGATTGCAGTTTTAATTTAAGTTTATTAATTGATTCAGATATGTTTCATTTGACTTCCATCATTGTTGTGGCAACTCTAATTTTGATGGTCTGAAACTTCTTTACGATGAAATAGCTGACGACTTCAAAAAACAGGGGTATTAGCAAACCTTGACTATTATTTAGAAGTTATACTGAAATAGTTTCCTTAAGTGGAGCTATGATGGTTTTCCATAATACCACTTGTAATATTCACTGTTCCAGTTGAGCAGATACTTCCTCCAAACCCCAGAAGGCGAGTTACTAGCAGAGCAGAAAGGAATAGTTCGATCCAACTGCATTGATTGCCTTGATCGAACAAATGTTACCCAGGTTCAACAACAGCTTTTTGCTTTACTCGGTTATTCATAGAAAATTATACTTTCTAATGATTGCAACATGTTTGGTCGATTTACCAGTAAATGGGTTGATTCAGGTTATGTTAGACTTCTAGCATGTAAAATAGGTAAAATGAAAAAGTAGAGTTTTTTAAATCATGTTTCCGATACAACTAATCATATAAAAAAATCTAATAGTTCTAGACCTAAAAGTGATTTGGGTCAGTCAGACATGACCAGACCCAACAAAAAATTGACCAATTTGACTTGTTATCCAACCCTTCCGACAAGCCCATTTTGGAACTCGCAAGATCTATCATTCTGAATGATTGTTTATTCTAAATGACAATAGTTTAGTCTAATTTGCTTGACGTTAGACTCTTCATGCCCTAAAATGAAAAACGTTTCTCGTTACACCTCATTGCAGAGCTATCTTGCACGAATATCTTTGAATCAACAATTGCAGCGGATCTGTGCATTGACATCATCAGAAAGCATCTGTACATTTACAGAGGATGAAGATCTTGAGATATTCAGGAATTGTATGGCCTAAGAGTATTATCTTCTCGACACATTTTTTTTATAAACGAGTCAATTCAGGTTATGCTTTTATCATTGGTAGGTATAATAAAAATATAATATAGCTAAAAGAAAATGAGTTGAAAATCGTCCAGAACATGTTGTTTTAACACGTATAAAACCTTTTGTATAACTATTTTTCAAAAGTTAAGCTGTCATTGAAGCAATATCATTTGTGTAATCATAGATGACACCTCAATACTTGTATCAAAAGTTTTTGGACCGCGTATTTCGGATGAACCCAATCCGGCCCAATTTTATGATTACCAAAACAATACCCATTTTGACTTGTGCAATCTGCCACATCTAGTTGTGTGGTTATTTTCAAGTTAAAAATGTGTTCCCCTCTCATATTTTCCAAACTTCTTGATAGTGTGGGTAAATCAAGGTGACGAGATCAGCCGTGAGTATTCTGGAACCAATGCTTTGAAAGGGGACATTGTCAGGTGATATCAAACGACAAATTTGAGATACTCTAATACTTTTGTTTTCTTTTTGTTGATGCACTTGATCAAATGAATTTTGCAGATATGGAAAACAAACTGTTTCTGGATTAATCAAAGATGGGATAAGTGCCCTTTCGAGATATTATTTGAATAATTTTCAAGATGGAGTTCGACAGGCAAGTTTCTTTATAACAAATTTGGCCTTCAGTTGGTGCCGAAGTTGCCACTTCCTAGTTGTGTTCATCTTTTCCCTGAGTATTACTCTTATGTTCTTTCAGGACGCTATAGACCTCATTTGTGGCAATTATATTGTCAGTGGAAACAGTCCTTCCCCATTCCAGCTTAACAAATTTGAATCACGCACTGTGAGTATTCATAGCCTCATAGCTATGTCTAGATTATATCTTTTATACGATTATTCAGTTAACAGTCATTAATTGATTACGATGCAACTATGAACTCATCGATCATTATTAGCGGTAGCTAAGTTGTTGTGTTTGGGTGATGAGTCAAGATAAGTAATTTGTTCGGGTTTACTCTAAACTTAATTGCCCAAAACCTTCTTTTTTTTTCTTTGTAGAAAATTGGAGTGTCAAATATAATAACACTTTAATGATAATCTATTGGATAAATAAATGTAGAAATAAGATACCTTCAGCATCTTTTTATTTGTTTGCACCCATATGACATTTTTCTTTTTAGTTTATCTGATTCGCCTGTTAACATAACATAAATCGACCCATTTATAACTAAATGTGCTAAAATTTTCACCTCTAATAATTATATTTTTTAGAGAGCTCTCATTTCATGGTTTTCTTGAAAGTAAACCTAATCTTTGACTAGACACGTTTTATTTTCTTGGGAACAATTTAACTTTGGATCATTTTACTGCTAACTTGGAACATTGTATCTTTTTGCAATCATCAATCTCATCAACCACTACAATTTGGTTATATGCAGTTGTTTCCTGTGGCATCAGCTTTATTGATAGGAGGGTTGACGGTAACATCTATCACTCTTAATCGAGGTATTGTATGATTTACATTTTATTGAACTTTGAATCCCTATTTCGTAAAATTTTCAAATAAAATCATGCTTTGAATACTCACATAAGTTTTTGATATGGCAAAGTAACAACATCAATGAGGATTTAATCATTTAAAATCCGGGTCTAACTTGGTCCTCTTATAACTTAATTTGAGGACTTCATCATTTTCAGTTTATGTATAGACTTCTAAAACCAGATTTTCCAAGACGCTATTAATCCGATTTGATGAATATACTTGAACAGCAAAGCATATCCATTCACGATCTCCTACAACCAGTTTTGTTGTAGCTGATTAGCTGATTATTTTACCATGATTATGCCGTGTAAATCAAATCATTACTTTCAAAATGTACTTCCAAACACCCCTTAGTATCGAGTATTTGTTGTAAAATTTATGGAGTTGTTGAGTTGGTTGTATGTGGATCTCACATCAATGGCTTCATTGTGTGTATTTGTTGTCCTTAAATTGCAGCAGGACAAAATGCCCAGAGTGTGATATCTTCGGTAATATGTGTGGGTGCAACTGCTGGAATGATGGCTCTAGTAAAATCAAATGGAAGACAAATCTGTTCTAGGCCTCGCTTGTGTGGCCTTTTGTAATCAAGTGATCCTGGTCTCGTATTTAAACGAGACATCTTTGCTAAAATGGTATTATGACTTCGTAGATGTGTCCTCTAGGTGGCAATGATAATCATTTTTCTCAATTAATAATAAGTGGCTATACATTGAAACAATAAACATATTGAAACGGTTGTAAATAACTGAATTTGTAGGTTTTCATTCTCGGACTTCTGGGTCAGCGGTTCGCACTGATTTTGCAGTGTGAAAAATTTGTTGATTAGATTTACTGTATATAGTTTTCTTTAACATATATATATATATATATATATATATATATATATATATATATATATATATATATATATATATATTCTATCTTAGTTATTATTTTCTGAATTTCTGTTATCTTATACCGTCATTGTACAGATTTCCTTTTTTAGGTTCCGCTCGAACTAATGAATTGCCAAGAGGCTCTGAGTTCTATATAAATATCAACTTCTCAAAAGTATATAAAACAAAACCACGACCAGCATTTACAGCAAAATCTTTTCACATCAGAATCATATTTTGCATTTAATAATAAAGATGGCCAGTACGATATTATAACCCTTGTAAGTTACGGATCCACTAGTTTACAAACTATACTCTGGCTAAATCTAGTACAACGAAGATGAAAAGAAAAGAGAAGAAATTGCACTAAGTGTGAGAATAGGAATGCCAAAAGAAGATAACAGAGGGATTTATCCAGCAGCCCTTGCACACTACCGATGCAACTTTATACTTTTGGATAGCAGTTCACTCTCTCCTACTTGAAACTTGATACATAAGCAAACAAACTGTTCAAAGTACACTGGTTAACAGTTAATGCATTTGATGCCGCGTCTCCAGTGTTACAGGTTTTAGGCTAGGTTTCCAAAACAGTTGGGTGTTCTATATATAGTTGTACAGACAATGGCTCAATATTCATGGACTTAATGGGTGTTATTATTGGAGGTTGCTTCCACTGCTTTATATGTGTTGGAACCCACATATCGACATTATCACCCGGAGGAGAGGAAAAGTAAGCTGTTATTTCCCACCTCAAATCTGAAATGAAAGAGATCTTTTAAATACATCAGTTTCAGTATCAAGCCATGTGTGCGGCTTAGGCAATTGCTTTAGGCATTTACCTTGAGATACAACAGTCTTAAAAAGAGGTTCTGATTGAGAGAGCTTGATCAAAAATGATCTGAGGGACAACTCCAGTTCTGCATGTTCCATCATCTGCTCATAAGACTTATTAGAGTGGTTCATATCAATTTTGAACAAGAATTTCTCCATTGGAATTTTTTCGTCGCTGAAAAAAATTACTGCGATTCTCTCAACCAATCCCTGTTAGAATAGTATTATATGTTACTTGATATCCTTAGTCGGAACAATAAAAAAATGAAGGCCTGAAGGGGGGCGTTTGGTATTAACCAGTATATATAAACAACTTAATCAAAGAAGACGCACATATACCTGTTGGAAGTGAGGAACAAGTTGATTCAGGGAATGGTGAATGTAGTGCTTAAGTTGGGGGTGTCGAGCTTTATGTACCAATATATTCATGTATCTCCCTCTTTCAAAAGCACCTAATAATAATAATAATAATAATAATAATAATAACAACAACAACATGCTATTCACTTTTACTTTCAAGCAAACAAAGATACACAAACGCTAATTAAAATGAAATTACGAATGAACCTGCAGGATATATTCCTTTGAGGAAGACGACTGATGTAATAGCAATTTCAAGAAATTCAACCACTAATTCTGTCTCCCCTCCTGCAATCAACTCAACAATTCATTCAACGCCAAAACTTACAGATCATAACATGTATGAATATACAAATGCTTTTAACTACACAACCACCTTCTTATTATCAACGACAACAAGAGTGTCAAGACATACCAAGTACTTACTACTTGACAACTTGACATGATCTTTGATATGAACTACTATACTACATGACACCAAAAGTGTTTCTTTACAACTTAGACGTATTGCATAGCAAAAGGGATGTAAAAAGTTCAAAAGATGGCTCATTACCCATTGCCAGACAAGCCAAATCCGTTAGCTGCCCAAATGCGCCCTGCCCCTATCCTTTCTTGTCGTACTTGTATCACCTGAAAAAGTATAAACATGAAGCGTTAAGCTATAAGCTTATGAATAAAGGTACTATATTAACTTGACATATGGCATAGATTGTAGTGCAGCATTAAGAGTCCTGAATAACTTGACATATTGGACCGATAAGCCAAGTGTACCAATTAATAATGACTTGACTTGACTTGTAAACTTGTCAACAATGTGGTGCCAAACTTGAACGCATGAATTCTACAATCAATCAAATAAGAGTATATAACTCTAGAAAGCGAACCCATGATAGGATAAATGCACACCCTTGTACTCAAACACCTGAATGTCTTTTGAGTGTCAACTATCTAATCCTTACCCGCCCGTTACTCACCTTTTAGCCCGTTTGCAACTACACTTGAGTACTCTATGATCCTTGATCCCCCTATAACTGCACATAATCACATATAGGCACTACATTAGTATACTTATTACAAAATAAGGTTCATAAACCTTTAAATACTTGTATCTTACTTCCATGACTATTCAATTTACTTAAAATCTTGCCGATTTTCCTTCTTTTTTCTTTGCCGATTAGATATATATATATACCAAACCGATATTACGTCAAGGGTATGTAGACAGTCAGTCATACGAGGGTAAATTCAAAGGACATTAAAAAAAACTAATTACCAATTATCTAATAGCAAACATGTCATGAAACTTGAAACTTTCATTCAAGCATTTATACAAACATCTAACCTACATGACTTGATCTTTCCTTCTATTGTTCCCTATATTTTTCCAATAAGATTTACATACACAAAAAAATAATTCCTAACCTATTATTTGTTTATGTTTGCTTACATCAATAATATCTATCTCATCTTGATCTGATCTGATGTTTAGGCCTCCTAAATTTGCTCGTTCCCTTTAACCGCCAAAGCAAGGACACATACAGAGATTTAGATGTATGTTTGATGGTTCCTACTACTTATAACCCTGAACTAGTTGTTTTATACACCTTTAGTCCCTCTTCATACTTTTCCTCACAATTTCAGTACTACTTACTTAGCAGCTAAATAAACCTACTTCTCTAATATCATCTTTTTTATAAAAAAAAATTCAAAATAAATAAACGTTTTCTTGTTTTTGTATTTAATATGTGAAATATTTTATATTTAAGTTTAGATTTAGATACGTGACAATTCTGGTCCCTAAACCACCTTCTCATATTTTATATTTAAGTTTAGATTTAGATGCGTGACAATTCTGGTCCCTAAATTACCTTCTCATATATAATATATATAAGTGCAAGTTATTTTAATACCACTTATTTTAGTACTAATTTTAGGACATGTGTTTTTTGTAACTTACACACCACCATGATCATCTCCGACCACCACCATGATTTTTTAGCCGGAAAGTTTTAGTGTTTTTACAAAAAAGTCTTGTATATCGTAATAGATGATAATGATGGTGTGTAATTTACAAAAAACACATGTATAAATTGGTACAAAATAAGAGGGGGTATTAAAATAAGTCATCCCTATGTATATATATATATATATATATATATAGATAGGATACCTTAAGAAGAGAGGGGTGTGAAGGTTCGTTTTTTTTTAATTTGTTTTAAAAACTTTTTTCCTTTTTTTCACTTTTTTCATTCTCTCTTTAATTAACTTATTTTATATAAAAATGTTTTAAAAAAAATTTTTTTTTCAAGGGCGTAGCCCGTAAGTTTTAGGCGAAGCCTTTCGGCTTATGGCGGAACCATAATAGCTAAGGGCGAAGCCCGTTAGGTAGATCACCCCATCACCGATCATCCCCTATGACCTATCACCCTCTATGACTTATCACTCCTACCAGCTACCCCTTATGAATATCCTTAAGGGCGAAGCCCGTACTGTATCCTTACATGTATAACTCACTAACTCGGGTTAGAAATTTTTATTTTTATTTATTTTTTAAAATTTTTTTATGGATTGAATTAATTAAAAAGAGAATAAGAAAAGTGAAAAAAAATAATTTAAAAGTATATATAATATTGATAAAAGTATATATAAAATTTTTTTATCGATAAAAGTATATATAATATTGTCTCGTACCAAAGTATAATTGTGATATATATGACAAAAGTATATATATGATTTGAGTCTCATGATATCCGTACATATTTAAAAGTTTTTTCTTTATCAAGGAGCATATAAGTTTGTATTTTCAAGCAAATTATACAGACACTTATTTTATTGATTTATTTTTAAAGTAGTATTTGTTGTATCCTTGTGAAAGTTACTAATATCATAAGTCAAAAAGTGTGCATCAAAAAGAAAATTAAAAAACTCACCTATACGGTGGTGTTGTATACTAATTTTCTAAAATTAGAAAGAATCTCATCATAAGTTTAAAAAAAGGGTTCAAAGATGTAACGTATAAGACTATGTGGAAAAAACATGGAATGACATAACTCTATTATCTCTATTACATTATAAAATATTTGTTCTCTCAATTTTTCAGATTTAAGCAACTGAAAATACCCTTGTTACTTAATCATTCATGATATCATTAGAAAAAATTTCAACCATCCATTTTTCTCTCTCTCCTCAATTCTCAACCACTCGTTTTTCTCTCTCTTCCATAAATCCTATATTCATCTTTTCATTCAAAATCTTTTATCTCAAAAATCATACATCGATACATTATAAAAGTTATATGAGTGTTTTTAAAATTCCATGGTCTTTCATTAGAGATGTCATTCGAAATAGTTTCGACGGATTTTTAAATCCGATGATGGAGCCCGTACGGCTAAGGCATTTGACTATCACACTCTATGACCCGTTACACTCTATCACTTATCACCCCACCATCTTTCCGCTGCAACGCGTGGGTACTTTTCCTCATGTATATTAGAAACAAATTTGTGCAAACTATTAATTTGAATTGGTTTATTTTTTGGGTGAGGATTCCCTTAAGTTGAGTCCCCAACTTGAGTCAAGTTGGGGAGATCTTGACCATTAAATGAAAATCAATGGCCAAGATTCAAAAATAGATTCAAAGATCACCCTAACATGATAAGTCATGTTAGAGCCAACTTGAAGGAATCCCTTCCCTTTTTTTTTGGTGCGACTCAACCAATTAAACCCATCGAGCCAAATTATATATATATATATATATATATATATATATATATATATATATATATATAACGTGTGCGTTTGGAATCCAAAATCCGCTCACTAACTTTTTATAAGATATCCTGAAACAACGATCAGTCCTATACCACCATCAACGAATTTCGAACGGCTGCTACTATACTAGCAGTACAAAATAGTACACAAAGTATATAAGGTGGCGGGACTTAATAAATTAAGTTATGACTTATTCTAAAATAGTTAATCTATTAGGTCATTAATAATGTTTGTTTTTTTGACTTACTAATAAAAAAAACTATATTGACTTAATTTATACAGACATTATTTTCATTAATTAATTCAATAACTTAATGGTTAGAATAACAAACAAGCCCTAAGTCCATGATTATTTTATATGGATAAATAAAAGAAAAGATAAATTAATTAAATAATGTAATAAATACTCGTAGACGGTAGCTATACATCTTACGTGTCAAAAAGGCCTTAATTTCCTTCTATGTAGAGTAATTCCATCTGTCACTTTTTCCACTTGCCCGCTTTCTTGAAATATCTAGAAATATCATCTCATCGATCCATCACAAATTAAAGAATCTTTTGAATATCCCAAACTACTTGTGTATATAAATCTTTTCCGGGTCATGTAGGAAAACTACTTGTATAAATAATATATAATATATAATAAAAAGATTTGATTTTACTACTATTAATAAGAAAGAAAAAAATGTCCTCGGCCACTAGTACGAATAAGTCGTCACGAAGAAGAAGCGTGAATACAAACATAACTCAATTCGAGAATTTCTTTCAAGGCTGGTTAGTTCGACAGCAAGGTTATCTGGAACAACTCCGTGACACTTTAAAAGAATTAGTGTGTGATGATGATGATGATGATGATGATGATGAATCGGCATCAAGAGGAGGAGGTGACGTTGGTGGTCTGATAACCCGGGTTCTAGCGCATTACCAGGAATACTACGAGGAGAAATCGCGTATCGCCAACCATGATGTATCCTTGGTGTTTTCTGCCCCGTGGTTTTCGTCTCTTGAAAGAAGCTTTTTTTGGATCGCTGGTTTTAAACCCGCCTTGACCTTTCGTATTGTCTCTCGCTGCATTCTCGATATGACCCAGGTAGCTACTTACGTACCTTTCCCATTTAATTTATGCGGCCGGTATTCATTTCTACACGAATGCATGTGTATATATATTTTATTGTTTGTTTTTCGCATTTTTAATCATATAAAAATATCTAAAGTGTGTGAATGAATATAAAAATTTAAAACACCGCAATTACTTTATGCAACAATTTTTATATGTAGATTTAATTTGGAAAGGGAAGTAATATTCATATCATATGTTTTAATAAATCTACATACCCCACACATTCTTTAATAACTTGTATAGTGATGTCTGGTAGATTTATTAAAAGGGAAATGATATATGTTTAAAGATAGGTTTACCTTAAACATTACATGACACATGTTTTTCATTAGTTTTTTTTTATTATCTTTACATTTAATCTTGTTACATGGCATTATCTCTCCTTTAGACATATTTTTAGGCATACCATTTAGTCACATTAATCATTTTTTTTAATTAAAATGGATAACAATTAATATGTCTAAATAATAGGCCTAAAAATTTAGTGATGACACATGAGATGATGGAAGAAAAAGAATGAGTGCATTCATGTGTTATGTTTTAGGCCTATATTTTAGACATGTATATTGTTATCGTATTAAAATTTGTGATACAAATGTCATTTCCCCTTTAGAAAGAATAAGCAGTTTTAATTAGTAATATATACTATGTATGTTTTTACGTACTTTATATGTTCAAAATGTTGAAGATCCTAAAATGGATAATCCTTTTTTATGATCTTTATAGTTAAAATGAAGATGCACATATATACTTACTTAGGAATATGAAAGAAATAAGAAAATAAAAAATACTTCGAAGAAGAGGCAGAATTTATTTATTATTATTTTTTTTAATTCTAGCATTTGGATATATAATATTTTTAAAAACTCAAATTCACTCATTGCCCTCATCGAGTTCGCCACATCAATTAACATGTCGGGTCGTTGGCCAACCGGGCCAGAACCAGTGAATTGAAGGCTACAATTCTTGCAATATTACGGATGGTGTTGCAACCAATATTTCGGTCAATGAGAATTTCTGACCTTTTCAAAATACTGTAATAAAGTATAATAGTGTATCAATAATATTCTAGGACATTCTCATATGAAATGTTCACCGGCCATATAGCACCTACAGAGTAGTTGAGCTTTTCTGTTTTAGTACTTATATATATATTGGGTCACATCGATCGGTTTATAAAGTTGTCATGTGTAATTAAATACATACTCGTATAATTTACTTTAATATTTCCTAAAAACTAGTTCTTCATACTGCCTGGTCAACATGCATGCTAGATCTATCAAGGAGTCGGTAAGATCATTGCTAAATGTAGCTTGAATCTCAGATGCCTTTCCAAGGTATCAAGTTTTCATTTATGTATTTCCATGTTTGTTACAGTATTAATTAATGATCTCTTCTCGATATCCTTTTTAATTTCTTTATCAAAAGGTTTTTTTGTCGGGGTACCAATTAATCTGTTTTCTAATATTTATTTATGTTTTATTATCATATCAATCAATATATCCTATATGTTAGGAACAATCTGAGGCAATGGAGCGGTTGCAAGTGGAGACTGCGATAGAGGAGAGGGAGCTTGAGAACGAGATGGCTAGAATTCAAGAAAGCGTAGCGGGACCAGCAATTGTGTCAGCTACTAGAGGTGAGATCTCGATTGTGGACGGCAAGTATGATGATCTGGAGGTAGCCATTGAAACGTTGAAAGCCGAAATGGAAGTCGTTTTAGGAAATGCAGATATGTTGAGGTCGAGAACGGCAGAACGAGTTGTGGAGATATTAATGCCGGTACAGAATGTCAAGTTTTTGGCCGCGGTCACAGAGATGTTTACTGAAATGAGGATGTGGGGATGGCATATGGAAGGCGGCAGACAATGATAATAAGTAGTTATAAAACTATAAAAAGAAAGTTATCCTAATCTTGCAAGTTTAGGGGTTTTTTTTCTTTCTTTTTGGGCTATGATTAATTAATTATGTCATAGGTTTTGAGGTTTCTTTTGTTGGTGGGATGCATGGGTTCCTTGTTGCATATATATATATATATGTATATATATGTATGGCGATGATGGTGTTTTGTTGGAGGGTAATTTTCTTGAAAAGATCGTCAACAGGGCTGATACATTAAGAGAGTGTTTGGGTAATTTTAAAAATAAATTATGCAATTGGTATAATCAGAATCAGTACATGATGTAAATTAGTACATGATGATGTAAAATTATAATGTTTGGATGGATTTCATCATGTTGTTTATTATTATTAAATAATTAGTTATCAATGTCGTTTATTATTATTACGGGGTGTGTGTTTACCCAAAGTTTTGCGTTTGAGTTTTAAACTTTTTATTTTAAAATTATTTTTCACGATGGATGTTTAAAAAGTGAAATAAACAAAAGGTCAAAAGGACATTTCATTTGATATTAAAATATCAAAATACATATAACACATATAATCTAATCATATATGAAATCACATATCTATACTCCTTATATAAATAAACTATTCCCTTTTAAATTAAACATTCTACTTTAAAATTTCTATAAACCCTTTTAATTTAAACTACCACCAAATCCTTTATTCCTAAATCTATATCTATACTATATTAATAAACAAACTAACCTTAATTTTTAACACATTCTTAACTCACACATTAAATCTATCCAATATATTATTAAAATATTTTACATCCATATTTTTCCAAACTATCTATCTCATTTATTAATTAATTTAAATATTTTCACCTAATATCTCTATTATATTTTTAATAAAGTTATTTATAAAATATGCATCTCTTTAACCATAAAATAACTACATTACCATTTACATTTATTACTTTAAGATTAATAATCACATCGTTAACACCACCGCCACTAGCACCGTCCGTTGCTGTCACCACCGCATTACGCGGGTACCCATCTCGTATTATTATAATTGTGCAACTCAAGCACGTTTTTAAACAAATAAACATGGCATCATATTATGATCATAAGAAACGAAATATCATTAATAAGCACTAACTGACATACAAATGATATATTTTGAGAAATAATTCTTAGTTATTTTTTTAACTTGAGTTAAATTAAAAAAAATTTGACTCTTGATTAAAAAATAAAGGGTCAAGATTTAAAAATTATCTTTGAATTTTGGTCATTGATTTTCATCCAAAGGCTAAGATTACCCTAAGTCATGTTAAAATAACTTGAGAGAATCGCCTCCTTTTAGTTTTCACAAACAAAACTAATTTAATAGACCAAGTTAAAGACAACGACAGTATATGAATACCAACTCATTTAATTCACTATAATTAGTAAAGACATATTTGACCCAATTAAACAAAATCAATTATGTTGACGTAACCCGTTTGCTTCAACCATAGTTGAAGTAGGTTTATATTTATTCTTTGATTACATAAGACGGAGACTGGTCGAGGGCAAGAGCCGATGCAACAACGTTTGTGTGTTGTTTGGGGGGGGGGGGGGGGGGGTTGACACCAAAATAAACACAATAAAGAACTTCATAAAACCCGTCATTTTTTTTTATTAGGAGTAACTCATTGATTGGTGTTGTAAATAACATACTTAAACAACATAATAACCCTTAACATGTTTACTAAATCTGGTTTGACTTCTTGTAACCCAATGTATTATTCTTCATAGCATAGTCATACTAATTGTATGGTTTTAACCACTAGGTGATAGCCTAGTGGTCATCAGCCGTCACTTTTCAGGAGATGTTTTGGATTCGAGTCTTGCCAAAGGGGATTATTAAGTAGTTGAGATTCACCTGGACACTAGCCTTGCTGGGGGATTAATAGGTACCAAATAGTACATGGGATTAAGGGGTTTCCATCTAATTATCTTTTCTTTTCTTTTTTACTAATTGTATGGTTTTGGTGACACAAGAGGCGACCTCCGTCCCTAGTGGAAGACCGTATCTTTTTTTTTTTACATGGAGTCGGGTGGAATTAGAGAGTCTTTTTGTAGCCTTCACTCATTGTCTAAAATAAAGCCCCACGCACCGGCTCTCGCCTTCCCCCCTTCTTTACTTGTACCCGTACCCTTGGCCCGTCCTCGAGAAGTAAACTACTATGACCTCTCCGATTGTTTTAGAAAATGGGATGAAATAATTGATTAACAAATAATTATAATCGAGCTTGATATTATCTTATAATATAAACTAAAGACAAATACTTAGTATGATATGTGGATTATCTGGATACACCTAACTGGATTCATGAAAATTATTGTTTTTCGCTGGGTATTTTTTGCGGTCGTCGCACCAAACCCCTACTATTTACTCCATGGATGAAAATACGGCGAGATACAATAGATATGTGGTTAGTGTTGTAGGTTAATTCCGGGAGAGTTTTACAAATATTCGGTATTTGTAGTTGAGTTTTACATACTTTGTAATTTAGATTTATTATTATTGAAATAAATCAGCTACTTATATTTTGTTATTATTATATTTTTTAACTTTTAATTTTCAATTCTTTCTTATTTTTTTAATTACAATTGTTTAGTAAAGAATGTCACAAAACTAATTAAATATTTATAATCTTACTAGCTAATCAACCCGATTTCAACCCGGGTTAACTGATAGACGTTTTGCAAATACACCGAATAATACCCGGTAGCTTTACAATATGTTGTCGAAAAACAAAAATTGTATAATTGTGGACACACGTTAAAACACATTCGGTTCGCAAAAAAAGTTATCAGGAAAAAAAAACATACCAAAGTTTCGGCCTATTGTACGAAAAAATAAAGTGATTAAAATCTTAAATAATAAGATGAACATTAAATAAAAATCTATATTAATGATGCATATTTAAAAAAAAATCTATTAAAAAAATATATTTTGAATTTTAAATAGGAAAAATATGATGATGTCATAATTAAGTTAAAGGGATGTGTGGTAATACAAATTTTAAAAAATCTTATGTCATCACAATCTTTCTTTATTAATATAATAGATTTTTTAATTCTAACAAATGTCATAATTTTAAGAAGATTTTTCGGAAGTTAGTTTTAGAGGAATTATTTATGGGTTTTGATAGGGGCTGTCAGTAAAAACTAATTGGGTGCATTAAAATTTGTACATTGCTGTTAGAAAAATCAAGAGACAATTTTTAATATATAATGTACAAGTATGTAATATGTTGTTAATCATTTTTCATTATTTATTTTTTACATTATTGTTTAAGCAATTTAGAATCCAGTCCAACAAACAAATATGACCGAAGAAGACTTGAAAGCATTTCGTTCATATTCTTTCTCACACACACATTCACAAGAATCTTTCAAACACCACACCTCGATCAGTCCAATAATCAACAACAGTAAATTATATAAAATGTTTGCAAAAAAACTGATCCAAAAAGCTACCAAACTTCACAACCAGGTATTACCTTCATAATAATTATTTGCTGTATATGTTGAAACTACTTTGTTTTGTTATCAATATATATATGTCAGATAGATTCCTGGCCGGATGAGGTTTTTCTATTTCGGTCAAGTCTTTTTTTTTTTGGCTCGGGAGATCGTTTCAGATGATTGTTTATAATATATAGAATCCAAGCTTTTGAATTGAATGACAGTTTGTTTGCTGTGATATTTTCAAGTGTTTGACTATGCGTCTTTCTGGCTAATAAGTCTTAGGAATCATTCCAACCAACTTTAATGGGCCATGACATAAAAAAATTACAATATCTGATTTCCTTGAAAGAATGTTGCAATTTGCCTTACTGGGAAAAAGCATGTATGAGTTGAAAGCTCGTATCTACTTTTGGGTATAACAAGTTTCTATTTGCAGCGATTTCTTTTGATTCGTCTATTTCTCTAATGTTTTCCATGTGAAATGTCACCAAGTTTAGTGTGCTTTTTTCCTTGTTTGTTGTGTAGCAAATTGTAAAGGGCTGCCTCACTCCACAAGATCTGGATTTCCGGATATCAGTTCATTATGGTATCCCAACTACAGCGTCAATTCTTGCCTTTGATCCCATTCAGCGTGTATTGGCCGTTGGTACATTGTAAGTAGTGCTTTACCATTCTGTTAATCTCTTAACTTCTTAAGTTCCGGACGCATTAGAACTTCTCAGGAGCTATTTGGTTCTTATAAGAGTCGACCAAAGTTCTTTCAAATGCATTCACACGTAGTATACCTTTGAAAATTTCCCATCAAAGTTAAATAAAATCATCGTACTCAGAAATATAATAGAGTAAATCCGTTATTCTGATGAATATATACTGTTAAATTAAATATGATATTTGGTGAAATAATTATTATTTATGGTATTTGTTCTTATATACATTAACTGAAAAACGATGCCTCCTTTCGTAACAATTTTTTTTTATTAATCTGTGTAGAGATGGCAGGATAAAAGTTATCGGGGGTGATAACATTGAGGGACTCCTAATTTCTCCAAAGCAGTTACCTTTCAAGTATTTGGAGGTTTTCCTGCTTTTCATTAATATTTTTCATATGTTGATGATCAATGTTAACAGTGGTCTTTACACTCTTTCACTGTTGCTAGATACATGTGCTTATATTTCATTATATTGTACTCACAAGTTCTTTTGTAAGCTAGTTTCTTAAATCGTTTTTCTTTTGTAGTTTCTATCCAACAAAGGTTTTCTAGTCAGCATCTCGAACGACAATGACATACAGGTAGCGACTCGTTTTTATGTGGCATTTTTTGACAATACACTGGAAGCTACTACTGGATATTATAGGTTTGTACTACTTTTGTATGATGGCTTGATGTTAATATGCAGGTGTGGAATCTGGAAAATAGATCGTTAGCTTCTAATTTGCAATGGAGTTCCAACATTACAAGTTTCTCTGTGATATATGGCTCCTTCTTCATGTATGATTCTTAAGAAGTACAATAATACTTAGAGTTGATGTGTGGTGCATGAGTGAGTTAGTATGTTACTAACTTACTATACACAGGTATGTTGGAGATGAGCATGGGGTGATCTCTGTATTGAAGCATGAGGAAGATATAGCGCTTTTGGTTCTGCCATATCATATTTCAGCCAAATCTCTTAGTGGTAAGTATCTGTCACACTGATAAGTGGTGCTTGGTTAATCGATTATCTCTTCCTGTAATAGAGCTATTTGTTTTATGTTACATATAGGTTCCCACGCTGGCAACATATATAAGGTGCTATAGAAACATATTTGATATGGCAATTAAACATTCATGAAAATAATAATATGAAAAAAGCAATGCTAAACTTACAAACTCAGTTTATAAACCCTGTAAAAGTTTCTAAGTGTAGCATTTCTCTAATGTTAAATTGTGGCCACACAGTAGACTTCCATGAGAAGTCAGGCCGTATTTTATTTATAAACTAAGGTGCCCTTTCTTTCTATGAACTTATGCGATCAAACTTTGATAATTATCAGCTAGATGATTAAAGGGTCAAAAAAGGTCATAACTAGTTAGGGTTGAAATGTCTTGTCTGTATCCATGTTGAATTCAACCTAATATTTTTGAATAAAAATAATTTTATGAAGTTTATGAACCAAATATAATCTTTGAACGACTTTTAAGTTCAACTCACTTAACCCGTTTCCTTCTAAGCATAACATTTGATATCATATCTGTTTGACGCCTTGGAGAATAGAGATGAAACATAACTTGAATCAATTCAATTCATAAGTGTTGAAATGGCCCTTTTAGAATGAAACTTGCACTTTGTTATCAGAGAATTTATATCAGATAAATTTTATGAATTTGGTGACATACAGTAAATATTTTAATTATATTTTTTACTCTACAGAAGCAGCAGGATCATCCTTTCCAGATAATCAAACTGTTGTTGGAGTTATACATCAACCTTTATCCTCTGGGAATAGGCAAGATACAAGTATTGGTTGAAGTTCCCTCCTTTATATTCTAGCACATGTAGTTTGGAAAAACCCTTTTTGTATATGTTCACTAGTTTCTGTATGGCCCAAATGATTTATTGTGATTCGACCAATTTCAACAAATTTGAACCATGTTTTCTAATATTCTGATTGTTTCCTTCTTTACAGAGTTTTGATTGCGTATGAGAGTGGATTGATTATTCTTTGGGATATTCTAGAAGCTCAAGTGGTTGTAGTTAGAGGTGACAAGGTTCTTGAACTGAAGGAGGGAGTTGTTGATGCTTCGGATGAACCTGAACACAATTTGGAGGAAAAAGAGATAACTGCTCTTTGTTGGGCATCTTCTAATGGGGCTGTTCTTGCTGTTGGATACATAGATGGAGATATTATGTTTTGGAAAACATCCACTACTGCCTCTAGTAAAGGCCGAAAAGCCGGAGCATCAAGCAATAATGTTGTGAGACTACAGTTGTCATCTGCTGCAAGGAAACTCCCTGTCATTGTCTTGCACTGGTCTGCAAATAGTGCATCCCAAAATGATTGTGATGGCCAACTGTTTGTATATGGAGGTGATGAAATAGGGTCTGAGGAAATTTTGACGGTGAGTTCAATAGATTAGTACAGTAGATGATAATTTCGATCCATTTACTTATGAACGGGTTGCTTTATCTCAATTGGGTCATATAGAAAATGACCTAAGAGGGGAATCGGGTCAAATGGGTTGAAAGTCACCCAGGTTCAATTTTGGTATTTAAAACCTTCTAAATTGTTTTTTAAGAAGATTTAAATTATTATTTTGAATCTGTGACAATATTGCTTTCTTAATCAAATGCATTAATTTCTAACACAGTTGAAGTACCAAACACTTTAAACATGAAATCTTTACGCCCAAAAATCCACATCATCTGGTCTGTCTTTATAGAGAAATGCGTCCATGTGTACAACATATAAAGAAGCTTCCTGGTTAATTACGCTATATTGTATGCTTGTATTATGATGGCAAACTTTTGTAATTGTACCAGATAGTAAGCCTATTGCACTCGATAACAATTATAACAAATGGTGGCAATCTAAAAAGATTTGTGTGTATTTAATAGGATATGTATTCCAATTTCAGAAGCATCAGTCCTTTCCATTTTTTGGTTTTTTGCTAACTTCCGTACATATTTGGTAGAGGGGAAGGTTAAACAATTTACTTATGTAGGGGCCCCTTTGGGTTATATCTAATCTCCACCTGTTCAAATAAAAAAATAGCTTAAAAGGGAGCCTATCAAATGGATTGAAGGTCGCCCAAAGTGTATCTTCTAAGAATACAACCTCGTGAAACATTTTATTTAATGATTTAGAGTATTATAGTATAGGCTGATAGGCGTTTTTGTTATCATATATAATGACTTGAGTATGACCAAATAATTTATATAAGGGACAAAGAAGCGTTTTCGAGTCAAGCCATCTCGACCATTTTCAAGTATACCAAATTTGACCCGTTAACCAACTTCTCGTCTTGCCACCTCTAGTTATCCTGTACAAAGATTAGTTTGGGAATGTTAGTGAACACTCATTACTTGGTCATTTATGGCTCTTACAGGTTCTGAGTCTTGAATGGAGCCCTGGGATGGAAACTTTAAGATGCGTTGGTCGTGCAGAGCTCACTCTAAATGGCTCCTTTGCTGATATGAGTTTATTACCAAGTACAATAAACAATCATGGTGCTGATTTATTAGTACTCACGAGCCCTGGACATCTGCAATTATTCAGTCATGATAGTTTGTCTGCCTTGATTTTGGAACACGAGAAAAGAATTACTCTCTCTTCTGTAGAATGTCCTGTTGTCATACCTACACTTCAACCGGTCCTGAATGCGGCAAAACTGATCTCACTAGTTGGCAGTGAAAACACTTCAAAGTTTCTTTTGGGGGTAATGTGCACGTACATGTTAATGGTGTTTTTTTTTTTTTTTTTTTTTTTTTCTATATATGTTATTAACTAAATTTTTGCTTACTTAGATAGCCACAAACATGAAGTTTAATTCAACAAAAAAATCTGCCAGGGGAAATTGGCCTGTTTCAGGAGGCATAGTACAACAGCTGTCTTCTCCTGAAGGGTATGTAATAGAGCGAATTTACGTTGCTGGTTACATGGATGGGTCTGTTCGAATCTGGGATGCCACCTCTCCTGTCTTGTCAATTCTTTGCGTTATAGGCGAGGTGAGTTACTACGAAATGTTTCTTTTTTTTCTTGAAAATCAAAATTAGAGATAGCAAAATGGACAGGTTAGGTGGGTCGAGTAATGGTCAAAATGGATAATGGGCAATCTTGTATAGTTTGGAATGATTTTTACTTGATTGTTCCAAAAGTTTGAAGTTATTTGTAGGTAGGTAGTGTATCATATATGATTGTTTTTTTTGTTTTTATATTTTTGAAACTGATTAGAAGGATCTTGTTATCTCAATAAGTTTATGTATTTTTTTAAGAGATTTAGAAGGTTATATGCATTAAAGTATGCTTTTGACGATGTTTGAGCTGGTTGGACCACATAACTCCTCTCCTTTTAAGCTCCTTTCTTTTACGTTGTTATCCCCGCTAAAGATAAAACATAACCAGATTGACAGATTTACGCATTCAGAAGTACATGGGCCGAAATTGCTACCTCTAATGTAAATGTTTTTCTAGTTCGTAGGGAACCCAATCAGACATCTCATTTAACATTTCTGATGCAATTGACAGATGAAAGATGTGGAAATGGTTGGTTCAACTGCTCCAGTTTCAGATATGAACTTCTGCTCTTTGACTTCAGGATTAGCAGTTGGCAATCAACGTGGTTTGGTAAGAGACTCTTCTATAGTAAGTAGTAGCTACTTTGTTAATATTCAATGTAAAGGTAGACATTTCAACCCATTTTAAGGGTGGGTCAATTTGAATTTCATTTTTTACCGAAAGAGCCAAATGAGGTGAAAGCCATCCAAACCTTGAATATAAAGATCTAATCAAGTAAGATTAGTATTGGAACAGTTCTATTTGTTAATACGTTACAATCTGACACGAAAGGTTAACTAGTCCAACATTCTGCCCCGACCATTTTTCGTCCATTACCCACCACTCATCTTGCTACCTCTAGTTTATTCGTTAACCTTTGCTGACCTAGTTGTATATATTCTGAGTGTGTAGATTCGAGTATATAACCTTAGTTCCAGCTCCAGAGAGACAATCCTTCACATGGTCACCAGAAACAAACAAGAAGGTAAGCTTATAGATGATGATGGTATGACTAGCTCAAGGTCATCTTTTTAACAGTTATTTCAAGTGTTTCACTTATATGAGCATGTTTTTCCGAATTACGGTTGTACCATTGGAATTTATACTTTGTCAGTTTGTTGGGGGTATACAAAATATCAAAAACTTAACATCTCAAAATTTGAGATATTGCTGGCCCAGGGCCCTATAGAGTATTCCACATGATTCTATCCGCACCCCATGTTGATAATTGTACAAGCGTCATTTACATCTTAAAACAAGTCAGTGTTGTTTAAAATTCTTTTCAGCTCACATACAACCTCAAGATGGAGGGCCCAAGTGTTGTGCATGTTTCCACCTTATTGATTCCCCTGTTCAAGCACTTCAATTTATAGACCATGGAGCTAAACTAGCTGCTGCACATGAATGTGGCCGTGTAATTTTACAGCTTATGCTTTTGTCCAAATTTTTTTACTGATTAATGCTTGATGTAATATTATTATTTGTCTAAATAATATGCTCTCATTGCAGGTTGCAGTGCTTGATATGAACTTATTCTCCTTTTCATTCTTAATTGACTCTTCACCTAACCCTAGCACTCCAGTGATTTCCATGATCTGGAAATCATTTGTGTATAATGGCAATCATACTAAAAGTCCAAAAGATTCGTTGGCTAAGGATCTTGACAAAGGCGTAGAGAAATTTATCTTTGTATCTACCAAAGATGCAAAGTTGTATGTATTTGATGGTGATAATCATCGCATAGTCAATTCTAAGCCATTGCAATTGAAAAGGGACACAACTGCGATATCCATGCATGTTATAGGTAAGTATAACGGCTCTGCATAAAATAGTATTACCTTCATCCTAGATGTGTGACTTTCAACCCATTCAATCATAATTGGGTTGGTTTTGGTTTTGCTACTTGTTTAACAGGTAATGGCAAGTTTAGCTATATGAAATCGGGGTCAAAAGTCACTTAAAATGTATTTAAAAAGCAATAAACCTTTTAGTTTAGTTTCGCTATATAGTTTTTATAATCTTATGTAATAAAGTGCTTTCCCCGCCCAACGTGACAATTCTAACCGTTGCCCATTTTGAACTAAACACATTTTGCCACCTCTACTCTCTTGCAAAATGCAACTTTGTCTTTTCCGGGAAGGATGAAAAGTCATAGGTAAATTTATGTACTTACCCTCATTGTTATCTAAAGACATTAATTGTTGGTAATGATTTTGGTCACAAGATACTTTGTGTCAACTTATTGGCTAGGTCATTAACAAGTCTTGGATGTTTGATATATAGCAATAGTCTAAAAAGTTTACAAAATGAAAAGTTACATTTTTCAGGGAATGGAAGATATAATCCTTATTGTAAAATTTCAAATCTGACTTCTTCAAGGCATCCTTTTACAATCTATGGTATATTTAACAACTATGCGACTATCACGTATATTCTTTCAGAGGGAAGTACTTCCATAGCCAAGTTGGCTGAAGAAAAGGATTCTCCACAGTCTCCCAAGGATGTTGCAGCCAAAAATGAACCTCCAAGTGAAGTGGATCAAATGAAGATCAAGCATCAATCTCAGCCTGAGCGTATCAGTACAGGATTGAGTACAATGGAATCACTTGTTCTACTGTGTTGCAAGGATGCACTTTGCTTGTATCGTCTAAAATCTGTGGTTCAGGTGTGGCTATGGCCCTCAATTTCCAACGTTTAGTAAAGATGGCAAAAGGGTGGGTTGGGATAACCCTTTAACAAACTTTAATTCCTTTCTTGACTTCATAAATAATGTTATGTAATAAAATAAGATATACATCTAATTTGAGTCACTTCGTGTCATGTTTGACCCATTTGACCTCATCTATAACTATTCATGTTTTACTCATTGATTGTAGTAATGGGTCAAAATTGTCATCTATCCTTAAATGCCGGTGTGCTAATTATTTATGTTTTGGTAGGGAAATGAAAAACCATTGCATAAAGTTAAGCTTGAGAAGCCTTGTTGTTATACTTCAACTTTTAAGAAAGATGAAAAAACTTGCGGATTAGTGTTACTTTATCAATCTGGAGAATTAGAAATCAGGTATCTCTATCCGTCTATTTTTCATTCCCGCATGCTGATAAACAGAACATTTGTGCTTATATTTTGGTAAGGTATGTTGACACCTATATTTGTACAGATCCTTGCCAGACCTAGACTTGGTGAAAGCAACCTCATTAATGTCTGTATTAAGGTGGAGTTTCAAGGCGAATATGCAGAGGACCATGTCCTCTACAGAAAATGGGAATATCGCCATGGTATTATGCAGGAAACGTTAGAATATTGGAATTTATTTGAAGTTTATAAGATCTTTACATAAGAAATCTGAAGGGCACAAACATAAATTTTTTTGCTAATTTTTCAAATTGCATATAGTTATTCATGTGGTCATATGCCTAATTTGATTCATCAAAGATAATGACTATTACTTTTCTATCACATTCTTTTATATAGATTAATGGTGCTGAATTGGCGTTTATCTCTGTACTGAATAGTGATGATGAATTCGGGTATTGGTAACTTTTATTTGTGACCATATTTCATACATATTTCACATATTCAAGATAACAGTTATTTGGTTGCATTCATTGCTGCAGGAATCTGGAATCTTTGCCTTCTCTTCATGATAAAGTGCTTGCAGCTGCACTAGAGGCTGTGATTAGCAGTTCCCAAAGTCAAAAGAAAAAATTGGTTGAGAAACTCATTGATTACATTTTGTTCAAGCCTAATAATCTCCTCATTTATGTCATAGATGTGGGAATCTTGATGATTTGGGTTAATTTTATTCTCAAACGAGTCAAATAAGAGGTGTCGTTAAAATGGGAATGGTTTAAATGAGCAGAGTGTGTACCCATGGATCTAAATCTTACTATAGTGAACATTGTTTCTATGATCATATATAATAGACAATAGTGTTTTCAGGTCAACCCAATTCTACCCCGCCTATATCAAGCCATACTATTATGACATGTCTACTTTTCTATAGGATCCGTGAGACAATGACCATGCTAAAGTTAATTATATTTTATCTTTGTTGATGCAGGGTCTCCCTGGAGCACTTGTTAATATCCTCAAAGGATTTAGATCAGGAAAAGCAAATAATAATATCAGTTTTCATGAAGATTTTGCGTCAGGTTTTCGCAATCTGGAAAGGATCTTTTCAAAAAATCCATTTCCAGATCCACATGAAAGCACTATTATTGATCAGGAAGATGTAGAACTTGATATAGGTAGTCTGGCTATGTAAAGTTGCAAAATGGGTAGTTTGGGTTTAAGTTCAATGCGGGTAAGAGGTTAAAATGTGTCAAACTGAACAGCTAAACAAATTTCCGAAATTTTAAATAAAAAAACGATTAGTGTGCCTAAATATGATTACAGAAGTTATACACTATAATCTATCTGTTTTAGTATCTTAGTTTAACAGGTTTTAGCCTTAAAATCACACTTTGGCGAGTTATGACCCTTCAGAAATAGGAACATAGCCCTGATTGATCCTTCCATAAGTAATTGGATTGAAATTATATTTCAGACTCTCTAGTTTGATACTTGTACGACTAACTTACCTTTGTATGTATATATAATGATGCAGATGACATTGAAATTGATGAACCTGTAACCATGCCAACCACTTCATCACATACAAAACAAAAAGAGGAAGTTGGTATGTTTGAAATGATTCGTTAATCCTTTTTTATTGGTCTTCTAATGAACTGACCAATATTGCATAATAGCTGACCTACTACTCGTTACGAAACAAACAGAGGAAGTTGGCATGTTAGAAATAATTTGTCGTTCCTTTCTTATATGATTTATAATGAGCTGATTAATACTGCACAATCATATGAATGCAGGAAAGAGGACAGACAGGCAAAAATTATTTGATGACGACAATGCTGATCCGACACCCCGACTCCGCACACGTGAAGAAATCATTGCTAAATATAGAAAGGCTGGGGTAAATTTTATAAATAGTAATTATAAGAGTAGTAATTATTCAAGGAGGTTCACTTGTGATTGTAGTCAACGGATGTCTAATGGGTCATGCTATACTGATTCTTTCCAGGATGATGCTTCCTCAGCAGCAGGACAAGCAAGAAACAAGCTTTTGGAGCGCCAGGAAAAGCTTGAGGTAGGATTTCCATCATGTAGACACAGCATCCAACCTATTAAAAAAAAGTATTTGCTGAGCCCCATCATATTTTATTTATAACTAAATGGTTATAGATTAGTCAAATAGCAACAGTTAACTTCACATATGCTTATATAGAACTGTTATAACCATTAGTCCAAATAATTCAAACAGCCACAATTGTAAAGGCTGAAAAACTCAGACCAAAATCATTCAGTTATTTCCAGAAAGGCAAAGACTATTACACCTGTGTCTCAATTCTACCTGTTTATCACATTTCCTCAACTTTCTTTCTTTTCATTTTGCTAGTTTACCTATTAGTTTTAAAATATAACCTAACCCAATTCATAATCGATCAAAAACCACCTGTACTCTCATCATTACTTGTTTTCAAGTTTTAACAAACTCAACTTCATGAAATTCACAAATGTGATAACTTTGGGTCTTTGGTTTTTTATTCTCTTCCCTTTTGTCAGAAAATCAGCAAGAGGACTCAAGATCTAAGTAATGAAGCTGAGGACTTTGCATCCTTGGCAAACGAGCTCGTAAAGGCCATGGAACGTAGAAAATGGTGGCAAATATGATTAAAGTTTGTTGTATCTCCGTTTCCAGAGAATATTTAATTCAAAGCGTATGACATCCATTTGCGAATATGAGATATCACATGCCCTCCAGTTTTCTTTCACATTACGAGTAATTCTGGACAAGTTCAATTAAGCTTGTTTCAAGTATAAACATGTACTATACAAAGTTAATCTGACGAATGTAAGTGCGAAAAGGTGTTTGTAGTGTAGAAAACAGAGGTTGGGGTGTATATTACTATTGTGATAGTTTCAAGTGCACTGCTACTAACTTCTTGTATATTTTAAGTTTTGAGTAATTGGAAAATAGAGTTATCACTGAACCTTTACCATTCCAAAAAGAATTATATTATAGATGTGGAAAAGGCCAACCAGCATCAAGGTGTAGTATGGTCGTAAGAACTTTCAAATTCGAACTTTCGTGGGTAAATTTCTTAAGGCCGGTACGTAACGTGGTGTATCATGTATGACTGTATGGGGTTTGATCCATAATAAATGCTTACAGTTTTTTTTTTTTTTTCAATGAATATATATATATATATATATATATATATATATATATATAGTGAAGATAATATGAGAACTAAGAAATTGTCGAGAAGTGCGAGAACTAATCATAACCATTAGATTAGTTAAATCAAGGGTTAGAAAGCATTAATGGCATTTGTGTAAATAAAGTTTAGATTAGTTAAATCAAGGGTTAGAAAGCATCAATGGCATTTGTGTAAATAAAGTTTCTCTTTTAAAGACGTGGTCCGTGTAAAAGGGCAGAAGAGGAATATTGAATTGATATATAATTTAATTTAGGGATTATGGCATTGGAGTGTAACTAACTATGACTCAATGGTTATGTAATGTAGTGACCTTTCAAATTGGCTATCTGATGTAAGTACCTTTCATTTTTGTTCTTTTAATGTATCGGTTGACATGTTGTACCTGTAACCGGTAACAATGTTAGTTTTACTTTGGGATTATGGCACTAGAGTGTAACCAACTATGACTGAATGGTTATGTTATGTAGTTGTCTTTAAAACTGGCTATTTAATGTAAGAACCTCTCATTTTTGTACTTTTCATATACCGGTTGACCTGTTGTACGGTCATGGTTACGGTTGTGGGTTATGAACTCCGACGAAATGGATGGTGGATGGTCTTAGACTCTGACGAGGTTGTAGTGGGTGGTCTCGGTCTCATTTTTTCTTCCATTTAATAGGTGTGGCCATCTCTCTACCGTCTCCACATCCGGACACGTGCCACCGCTGATTGCCACCAATAAAATAAACAAATGTCAGCCGCCACCCAGACAAACACCGTCATCATTCTCTGTCAGAATCTCCCCCGTTTACCCTATTGTAAACCAAAGTTGCTGGATCTTGCTTGTGGTGGGGATGGGATGGCCGCATCTTTATAGTTAATGATGATGGGGTGATCATAACACAATCCGATTTGTGGATTAGGGTTTGAGTATGATTATTATTGAATTGTGTTCTGAAATCAATAAATGTATATATGCATCTATCTATATCTAGTGTTGATTTGTGTTCGAGATTGAAGTTAGACATTTAGTTACAGTTTCACATTTTCTCTCCGGAAAAAATTATTGTTCCCGAAGATAGTGCCAGAATTAGCCGGAGAAGATGACCAAAGTATAAAGTCGTCGGAGTAACCCGGTAGGATACATCGAGTGAGCAAAATAAAGAGGTTCTTACATCAATTTTAACACTTTCGTAGGTTACTACATTACATAACCATTCACTCATAGTTGGTTACACTCCGGTGCCTTAATCCCTATTCTTTTTACGTCCAACGTGGCATTACCGGTTATAAGTAGGATGTTACCTGGTAGGATACATTAAAAGAACAAAAATGAAATGTACTTACAACCAATTTGAAAGGTCACTACATTATATAACCATTGAGTCATAGTTGGTTACATTCTGGTGCCATAATCCCTTTAATTTATCTCCTAATTAAAACACAATTCCTGATGTTCACTGCCACCGATTCTCTTTCAACAAAATACGGTAAAAAATAAATCAATCTATAATGAAAAGAAAATCACAATTTCAAGCAAATATTCTGTGAAATTAAACTGATCAACTAACAATCCGGGATATACTAATTGGCTGTTTAGAGAAGACACTCATTTTATCGATATGAAAAGAGGTATTTTTTAACCTAAAAAGTTTCATTGCTTTTGTAAACTTTTTTATATATTAGTCACCTAAATCAACTAATGGTTTTTCGAGTGATTGTTGTTTCCATTAATTGGTTGGAATACGGAGATATAGCGAGATGATAAGAATATCGACATCCTTTAATTGGGATACCAATTAAGTTTTTCTAATTGTTTGGGGGAAAATGAGGGTTTCTTAAGTTTATAACTGGTTATTCAGTAATATTCAATATTCTTAATGTAGGGTTTTTTGTTTTTTCCGTTAAATAAGATAATAGTCAAGTATTGATGTATGAACAAGTATTTTGACATTTGTGTGATGTAGTGAACTCAGATTTGTCTGCACTCAAATGGATGATTTTTTTTGGTGGGTGAGTAAAGAAGATAGTAAGTCATAGAATGATACACATGTTATTAGATACATGTATGATTTTTTTTTTGTATTGTGGACACATGTTCTATCTGTGTGCACCTGTATGTGACTCGGTTCACCTATGTTTATGTGATTCCGTGTATATATGTGTGGGCTCTCTGTACACATTTGTATGTGAGACGGTTCACCTGTGTCTGTGTGGTTCTGTGTACACATTTGTATGTGACTCGGTTCACCTATGTTTATGTGATTTTGTGTATATATGTGTGGGCTCTCTGTACACATTTGTATGTGAGACGGTTCACCAGTGTCTGTGTGGTTCTGTGTACACATTTGTATGTGACTCGGTTCACCTATGTTTATGTGTTTCACATGTGTTGTGACTGTTTATGTATGTGTGTTTTGTTTGACTAAACATATGTGTTCATGTGGTAAAAATGTGGTATGATGGTTAAAGCATGAGGTTCGTATTTAATAACGTGTGTTTTGGGATGTACTAAAACGTATGTGTGTACTACATTGCAACATATATTACATAAATGTGTTATGAATTTGTTTCTTTTTAATGATTTGGTAAATGCATATCGACACATGTTACTATTGTTTTTAGTGATTTGTTAGATCTTGGACCCATGTGAAAATAATGTTGGTATTGTAACAATGTGAACAAGTTTAAGAGAATTATCGTTGGGTAAACTGAAGCTTTCACAACAGAACTTCAAGAATACATAGTTGGAGACTTGGGGCTTCCTCTACTGCTGTGGCTGATAAGTCCATTCCAAGGTAGAGAGCTATCCGAGGCAAAAACCGAATACAACAAACACCATTTTGCAACATGATTGGTGGCCCAGGGGGCATTGGCCCGTTTGAAAGACGTATGGAAGACGATTCATGGAGTAATGTGGTGACCCAGATAAGACTAAGTTACCTATAGGCTATAGCTTATTCTGGCTTGTTACATCCTTCATAATATCTTGACATGGAAGATGTCTGACTTTGATTGTTAAACATGACTCGGGGTATCGCCTTGAGGCTTGTGACATGGTGAATAAGATTGCGTCACTTTCGAGAGATAAGTTGGCTTTTACTTGTCGGGAAGACTACATGCTTGATCTTTTTCAGACATTTGGTTCAAGAATGTGTATATTACATACATAGCAAAAAGATTAAAGCTTCAGATAGTAGGTGTTTGTATTTACATATATATTTTATAAGCAGATTGCACTTTTATCCAATTTGCATTCTTATTAAGGTTTTTGAGAGTTTGAAATTAACTATTCGATATTTCAACTCATATGATAAGTTTAAAACTTACTTATCTAAAATCTTAACTATATGAAGCTGCATAACTATAAAACGCAGTCTTAAACAATGGTGCTAGCTATCCTCTTCCTTTGAAGGAATTTTAATGTCATTTTTATAATCCATTTTGATTTATTTTTTTAAACAAAACTTTGTTAAATGCGGATGATAATTACCAATTCATGGAAATGATCGGGTAAAAAGAGTATTGTTAACTTAACAGCCTTGAGATTGTAACTGCACCAGTTATTCACGGGGGAATTTTAATTTCAACTAATAATTAAGTAATTGTATTTATAGAATTACAATATTACCCTTGCACATATTAAGGAAATAATGGTTCTCGTGGTTCTCGACATTTTTTGTGATTCTCATTTTAACTTTTTAATATATATATATACATATAGGGGACAATCAAATAAAAAATAGTATTAAAATAAGAATGGTAAGAAAACTTAAAAATCATCATTTTGATGTATTAAAAGTCCATAAAACTAACATAGTGCATAACTAATTATCATTATTTAAGTGTATAACAACACATTGGCCTGTCAAAATCAAGAAAATCACGTTTTTTGTTTTGTGCATCCATCTTGGATGCATATTCTTCAAAATGACGCATCCACCAAAAAACGTGATTTTTTCGATTTTGACGGATCAATGTGTTGTTAAACATTTAAATAATGATAATTAGTTATGCACTAAGTTAGTTTTATAGACTTTTAATGCATCAAAATGATGTTTTTTAAGTGTTTTCACCATTCTTATTTTAAGACTGTTCTTACTGGAGTGTTACCCTATATATATATATATCATATATATATATATATGATATGTATATACTACCTAATGATACAAGATTCCGTAGTAATGGTATATATGCTTCCCACTGCACCTTTTTTTTTTTTTTTTTCATATATAGTGTAGAAGAAATTAGATATTAATTGTTGAAAGTTTATGTGGCAGGCAAATGAATGATGATAATAATTTTAATATAAACAAATCATCAGGGGGCATTAATTCAGCAGTTACGTAGAGCTTCAAACTGTGTTTTACTTATCTGTATTAGGCAAATTCTTATATTTTATGATGAATGATGATATTACTGTGGACATGTTTTCTTTTCTGCAAGTGGTTTACTTTGTATATCTTCTGCTTTGATTCTAACATGTGACTTTCACGACACAGAACCCAAACAATCGACCAGCCTGATTTGCATTGGGGTGTTACTTACTTATTTTCCTTTCCATGTATATATGTAGGAAGAATATATGATTGAAGAGCAATACTGGCCGGCCGGGCAAGTCATTTAATTGAACATATATAAATTGTATCAGAGTAATATTCAAGTAATTTTAATTTGTTGATAACAAATATTTAGACAAATACTCAAGATCGAGATCATTGATTATATATGTTGGAAATTATGGCATAGCGAACCATTTATTTTAATTTGGACGAGATTTGATCAGTGACTCCACTTGTGATTTCCCATGAAGACCATTTAACCTGATGAAAGTACGGTACTCGTTAAATGTCATTGGCTGATACAGAGCTGGCTCGTTGTTTGTTAGTAGCTGCTTGGCAGGCTCAATGGCGATATCTCCCCTTGGATTGTAGAAGAAAGCCAGCGAGACCCGCTCTTCTCTTGAATTAACCACCACACGGTGCTCCACGCTCTTGTACTTTGCATTGCTTACCACCTACACACACACACACAATTTAATATTCCTCACATAATGTACGTACGTGTGCATGTAAAGAGACATACGAATTGAATCTAGAAAGAGAGATCGGGGAGTATATGGACCTGAAGTTGATCAGCAAGGTTAACAATGAAAGCATTAGGAATAGGTTTAACGGTGACCCAAGCGTCACCTTTACGTACTTGTAGGCCAGAAACACGATCATCTGGTAACAAAATGGTAATACCCCCTGGATCCGAGTGGGGTGAGATTCCCAGGGTCAAATCAGGTTGCGGACACTTTGGATACAAGTTAACTCTCAGTGAAGCCCCAATTCCTTGTTTCCCTCCAAATGCATTCTCAAGATAATCCTCATCTTCCGATCCAAGGTTCAACGACAAAACTTTCATCAATTTGCCACATAGTTTCAAAACTTGTTCGCTGTACTCGCCCACCAATTCCCTACGTACGTACACATGCACCCATCAATCTAAACATTATACATATGCACTTCCTTAAGTACTCGTATTTATTTTGCTTTCTTTAACGACTAATTAACATTGTTCATGTCAATGGATGTTGTCAATATAATCAACAAATTAGTTAATTAATTAATAATAAATAGGATATGATCAAGTCATTGTTTTCTGAGCGTTTCGTCAAGAACTAAAAGTAAGTTCAAGGCTTATGATTATGTTCTTCATGATCGAGAACATTAATTAATGTCTTTCGTGGAGAAAATTAATGAGATGTATATAATGCATGTCAATGGATGTTGTCAATATAATCAACAATAAACGTAATATAGGTTTTAATTACATGACAATATATTATATATGATGCATGGTCGTTGATGGTAATTTTTCACAATCCATTGTCCTTGAAATTAAATGTGTTCTCGATCGATCTAGAGCTAAGAATTGAATATGTCATAATGATCGAAATTGAATATTTCAATTAAATTGACTACTATACAGGTGTTCCAGAATGCCACATCTGAGTTTGTTGACTATTTACTTATCCAATATCTATTATTGACCACTACAACGATGGCTTTTCTAGCATTTGTGCATTTGTATGAATTAAAGACCAAAGGTCAATAAAGATCAAATCTTCTACAAAGTTGAATAACATGCATGCATGCTTGTATAATAATATAAATTTCACATTATAAAATGTATATACTTACAAAATGACATGTTTTCATCAAAGTTGACTTAGTATAACTGCCGAAGATTTCCAATATATACTAGATTTATGCCCGCACAATATGACAGCGATGGGGTTAGTGATGGTGGAGGTGGTGGTGGTGGTGATAGTGGTGGGGGCGGCAGTGAGGATGGTGATGGGGACGACGATGGTGGTGAATATAAAAGTAATGGATGTTAAATGTGATATTGTAATTATTTTAAGTGTTGGGGGATCTATACTGTAAATTATTTCATAAAAAGTATTATAGATATACTAGATGGAAATGTTTAAATTAGTTAATAAAGGAAAATGGTATTTTTGGGTTTTTAAAGGCAAAAAGTTTTAAAAAATTAATGGTTAGTTTGTTTTATTAGATAGTATAAATATACATGCATAATTAGTGTAAAAGCATCTCTAATGGTTATTTTTTAAAAGATTTTTTTTTAAAAACTTTCCATTTTAATAGAAAAAAGCTTTTACAAGTTTAAAATTGAATAAAAAATATTACTTTAGTATAGAGATACATTGAAAACAAGAACAATACGTTGATAAACATCAAATCTTTTATTTCATATCTCATCTAAAAAAATTATACATTATATCTAACTTTACATTTTTGAAAACTTTTTACCATTGAAGTATTAAGGTTTTTAAAAAAAACTTTTTACAAATTCTTATACATTTTTATATAAAAAAGCTTTTGAAAAACTATTATTGTGGATGCTGTTAATTTAATTGCTGTATAAAATGCATACTAAAATCTTGTTAATTTGTTAACTTACTTAGTATATACGAGTAGATAGTAATTAAATAAATAAGACAACTAATAAATTCTATTAGAAAAAAGATATACACCACTATACTTTTCTTTGATTTTATAATAATTATTAATTATAACAACAACAATTTGACACAGAAACCCATTATATATGAGTATGTTCTTATATGGTAAATATACTCGCATCAAATTATACGGAAAGTATACATTTATATTGACCGTATAGTTAGTGTTGTGTTTATGTCAAATTGGAATGTTTTTATAACAGGAATCGAATTTGATGAATACCTAAGACAACAATAAGAATATTTAATTACGGGTACTACTATATATAATCGAGTCAACCAAAGAGATTATCATTCAATTTAGTCAACCATAATTAAATGCATTATGTAACAGAAAATATATATGAAAATTAAAATGAAGATTTAGCTATTTATTATACTTTAAAGTAGTGTTTAACTAATAATATCAATAATAACAAAATATCTAAATTAAAAGCGTGAATTTTTAAAGTCAAAATTTTTGTTAAATTTGAACTTAGTTAAGTTGTGTTTGTGTTTTAAAATTGTTTCATTAATATAATTTTTATCAAGTTTTGTATAATACTAAAAATATATATATTTAAGGTTAAAATTTATAAATAAAGATTTTGAACATTATAAAGGTTACACAATCATTGGGACCGAAGAAGTATATAGTTTTTGATTTTAGTTGACATATCTAAAGGACCAAGTTATTTGAGCAACAACAAATCCAAGTCAAAATAATTGTTAATTGAGATAAAATTTGGGGATTCAAAAATATTATGTTATGTAAAATTTACATTAGTTTATAATAGAGATTTTTGAAAGTTCTTTGTTACTATCAACTCTCAAGAGTATGCTTTTGGATGAGAGCAGTAAATCTTTAAGTTCTCTAACATGACTAGTTATGTTAGGAAGATCTCAAATCAAGATTCAAATCCAAGGGTTGAGATGTTGTTAACTTGACCCCTCAAGTTAAAAACAACGTTGAGGGGATCCTCTCCCGTAAATATTATGCATTTATAATATATATAGAAGATTATCTTTTAGGTTTTTTTGATTATTGAATTTGCATGTTTGGACTATTACACAAATGGAATGTGTGTCCATTGGAGAAGATTAAATTATATCGGAATGTGTTCAACCATACATGTATTTTCATTATTACAATATTCTACTTTTGAAACATGCTAGCCATATATTGTACGTACGTACAATTACAATCCGGCAGGTTCTTGAAGCCGATAAAACCATTTGTATGATCATACTAATGTATCTGATCACATATTTAATTAAGGTTAATAATTACCTGCAAGAGGAGGGCAGAGACGGCCACTTGGATTCATCTCTCAATGAAAGAGGAAGGAAGTGAAGGAAGAAGTAATCGCTCCAATCCAACTTGGCCCCTTTCTCGACTCCAAGACGGCTTCCATACCCTTCATACGTGGCCGGGGAGTTTGCGTACTCTTGTTTCACATCTAACGGGAGATGAAAGAAGTCGCGCCAGACGCTACGTGTTGCCTCCATCAACCGGTGGCTGACCCCGTGGTTAATAACCTGGAAGAAGCCCCATTCGCGACAAGCCTCGGAGATTAGATCCATGGTGTTTTTGCGCAAGGTTGGGTCGTCGGCGTAGAGGTTGGCTAGATTTATGACAGGGATATCGGGTTGGTGGCTCGATTCATGATGATGAACTAGCAGCGAGCAGGTGGTGGATGGGCGATCTTTGATGGGTTTCACATAACACTCAGGAATAGCGTTTATTCCGCTATCCGAGAGTGACTGTACTCTCACGATTGGTTCCGGCCATGTTGTTTGCAAGGTGCTAATTACCATTTTTTTTTTATCTTATATGCTAGCTAGATATATATGGTTTGCTTTTGTTTAGAGATTATATATATAATTATAGGATAGGACTAGTTGATATATACGAGGGAGGTGTCACTTGTCAGTGAACAATTATATATATATATAAGGGGAAAATGTGTATTAGGTTGTCCCCCATCTAAGCTTAGATGAGAACACCTTATATTTTATTTTTTTAATCATAAAAATCATGGGACTCATGGTTTTATTTAAATTACAAACAAATATTAAAATATTTGAATGCAAGGAGTTCCCTATCTAAGCTTTTAAATGAGGAACAATCCCATATTCACTTTTCCCTCTATATAACTCGTCCATGTAACATCCCTTAATATTTTGTCAAATCGTACCCCGTCCAATCTTTTTATTAAGGGTTATTTATTGGTTTTTTGCTCACTCTTTTTCCTTTTGGGTTCTCAAACAATATATTGCAACTTTTTTATGGTTAATTATATCCCATAATGTTATGTACCCTTAATTATTTGGTTTTTACACGCTTTCATTTGACTTTTTTCTTTGCGCATATTAAATTTGTGTTCGATATATAAACTTTTTGATGCGTTTTGCAGTATTGCTTTAAATAAATATATATATTTCATACGGTAAAAGTTCTAAGCTAACATACATACAGCGACACAGCATAAGTAACAAAATATAATCACAATAATTGGCTCTCCACAACACTCAGATGGAAGCTTACGTGGTTTTGCCATTAAATAAATATATATATTTGAAACAAACTTATATATGACATAATGATTTTTAATTAGGCGATTGAAGGTTCAATACAGGTTTTTATATGTCATGAGTAAGAATTATTCATGACATATATGATATAATCATGAACGGCTAACGACTCGTCAACAAGTACAAGTTTATACTTATACACATCCATACTCTTTTATAAAACAAACCACCGGTTGACACTTTTTGGGAGCAACCCGGTTTCGATTCTTGTCAAAAACAAAAAAAATTAATTCGTTGAATTACCATAACACTATCTTTGTTAGGGGTTATGTGGGTGTCAATTCGGTACATGGGATCAAACGGTTCACAACAATCGACTTTTTTTCTCAAATAATGATCCATTATACTTAATTAAATTACTCGTATTCTTTATTCACTAGCTTAAATATCTCCACTAGTTATATTAATTATATTTTCTTACTGAGATTATTACAACATGTATACATATTCAACTCTTGTAATAACTATAAATCCATTTTCACATCAATTACTTTTACTGTATATTAACAACCACACTCAAAACCGACCACCGTCAACACTTTGCACGAATATCCTCTAGTACTCATGAATCACTAGTCATTTTCTTTTTCACCCCATCCCATATAAAGTGACATTCATGATAATTTCTACAAACTTTGTATATCGACTTAAGATACTGACTAATATATTCATTAAAAAAAGATTTTGTTAATAACCTATATTAAATAATACATCATAACATGCACATATTATAAAAACCTATCTAACATACTTTGTATATGTTAACCACATTACTTAATGTTATAACTAACAAAAACCTTTAAATAAAACTTATCAATGTAAGTATAGCTCTAATCTACACTTCTATATTCCTTTATCTATACTTCTTTATAAAATAAACTCCTCCTTCCCCTCCTTAATTTTAAGAAACCGAAATGACACATTTACTTTCCATCTTAATACATCATTATTTATATTTTATATACTGTAATTAAAATACCCTTAAGAAAAAATCAACATTTATCTCTTACTCACGCAGAAACACATATCAAAAACCCTAATTCAAATTATCCCTCTCCCTTTAAGTAATTAAGACTTTGAAATGACCATATTAACCCCTCAGATTAACTAATTTACAATAACTATCACGCTGCCAACACAGCCACCGCCACCTCCACCGTCTCACATTGGCACCAGCATTGCCGTCGTTGCCATACCATCGTCACCACCACCATTACCGTTGCATCTCGCAACCATTCGTCTATTATTTTTAATGCATTGTGTATGCTTTTTAACAACATTTTAGTAAATGTGGGGCTTTATGTAACACCCGTGACTTTTGACCGATTGACTTTACGTGTAAATTGACTAACAATTTAGCTAAGTAATGTAATTTGAGTCATTTTATGATTTAATGAAGGGTGATTTGTTAGTCGAGACTAATTAACCATGCTACTTGACTCAACGGTATTAGACGACATTTAATTAAGATGGAATGTGAAACGGCTACCCATGGGTTGACCCATGACCCACAAGACTAAACCCAACCCTATCCTTTTCCTTCTTCCACCTACCACTCATCCATTCATTCAATTTCTTTTCTACTTCTCTCTCTAAAAGTGCAAGAAACACACAAACACACCTCTCTTTCTCTCTCTATAGTCTTGCAAGATTTATTGTTGTTAACATCATCAAATCATCATCTAAACACCATATCAAAACTTGGGTAGTCAAAGGTGCAAGAAAACTCTTCAAACAGATCAATTTCGGATTTGAGCATCTGTGGAAGCTTTTGGTAAGTTAAACTTGTCTCAAAATCATCATTTTATGTTTGTAATCATGTTTCTAAAAAAAACCCATGAGTTTCTTGGTCAATTTCGGGTCAAAAACGAATTAGGGTTTCAATTAGGGTTTTGAAATGGGTCAAAATAGATTTATGCAATGATTTGATGTTATGGATTAAAATTAGGATGTGGGTCATGTTTAATGATGTTAAAATATGTTGATTTATGCATAAAAATGAGTCTTGAGCATTCCCAAATTGATTTGTATGTTTAAAATTGTGTTTGGAAGGTGTTTGGGTCGTGTTTGAACTGATCTGGGCTTAATCGCGCCGTGAGTGGGCTTCCTCGTGTCGTGAAGGGTTGAAACTTGATCAAATGTGTGTCACAGAGGTTTGACTTGCTCCGTGAGAGCCTGGGGCCGCGCCGTGAGGCACCTGTGCTTCTCGCACCACGATTCTTGCTTCCCATGCCGCGATTCTTGCTTCTCACGCTGCGATTTTTGTCAGTTTTCGTGTCAGTTTCCAAACGTCAATAACTTTTGAACTGTAAGTCGATTTTAGACATATGACCTATCGTTGGAATTGTAAGAGAGTATAATTTCTCATGGTATCATCCATTTGGGCTGAATCCTTGTTCATTTCTAAAAATGTTGGGTTAAAGTGTCTTTGTTCTTACTCGGGAAGTCGTTGGGGCGTTTCTAGGTTTGTGGCTTGACAACTAACTAGACCTTATTGCCTAGGGTATTAGAGTTGAATTTGATTGTATTGTGATATACATTGATAGTTTGTGGACACGTGGCTATTGTATTGTGATATACTCGATATTAATTTGTCATTTCGCTTGGAAAGCAAAGTGATTTCCGTAGCTCCCTACTCAAGTGAGATTTGGGCTGAAATGTGTACATATACTTGATTCATTAATTGATTGATTGATTGATTGATTGATTGATGGTTTAACTTATTGATTAATTGATTATGCACTCCGTTTCGTTATATGATATGATAAGGATAGTTGTACATACATGGAAGATGATGATGCCTTTAAGGTGTTATAGATGTGGTGAGAAAGCTGTGGGTGACCCTATATATAAGAATCTATGATTCCTGATGTGACTAATTTATACCCATTACCCACATCGTTATTGGCCATTTTAATATATGTTTTTAGTCGTTTTTATATTTGGCGTGTTTATGGTGTTTGTTAGTGTTTACAGGTTCTAAACAAGTTACGTGTCCATTTGGTACATTTTCGGGTAATTATTGGCCAGGAAATACGTTATATTGATGAGAGTTGATTTGAGTGGACGAGACGGCATAGCTTAACAAGTAATCGAGACCGAAAGTAGTTGGCTCTGTACAAGCTATGACTGCGCCGCAGTAGGAATGCATGTAGCCCACTGCGCTGCAGCCAAAATCCCTAGAAAGAAATGAAGACTGCCCCACTGCGCCGCGGTGGGGGTCGTAGGTGAATGACTACGCCGCAGTCTTGAAAGGAGGAAAAGAAGCCGTGGATTCATACTGCGCCGCAGTGGTGATCACACGAACCACTGCGCCACAGTCAACCGAAGTCAAGAACGACCAATACCTCACTGCGCCGCAGTGAGGGAAGTCTTAACCCACTGCGCCGCAGTGGGTGCACGGGGGCTGAAGGGTTGGATCGTTTTTGCATCAGATTTTGAAGGAGTATAAAGGCAGAAACCCTAGTTCGAAAATAGGTTATCCAAAATCTTTCTAGGAGCTGCTCTATCAGGATTCTTCCTTCTTCAATCAAGTGAAACACTTAGGCGGACTCATCGAAGATATTACGGGCACCCATCTAGATCGTATCTACTTTTTGTCTAGATCGTATCTACTTTTTGTCTATAAGTAATTATCACTAGTTCATGGTATGATAGTGAATATCATTTTAAGAAAAGATTAATTTTGTCAACGTGATTGATATCGGTTGGTGGTACCGCGTTATTGTCACATAGGTTCAATTGATAATTTGATAGTCAATAAAACTGATTGTTAGAAGAATTGTCTTGGTTTTGGTGGTACCGGCTTGGGTAATTCGACTAGTAGTTAGGTGATTCGATAATTTGTTCACGGTTGGTGGTACCACGTGAGTAGCTTAATCTTGTCACGATTATCTTTTAAACTCTAGAGAATTTGTTCTTCATCAAATGCAATCACATTTGAAGTCAAGGGAAGTCAAGGTGGATGACTTTTAATTATACTGTCTGAACTGTTCTTTTAAATTTATGCAAACATTTTGCAAAACCAATTTATTTAATTGTCAAAAAGGAATTTCGAAGCAACACCCGTTTTCCAAACCATTTTACAAGCAACTAATCATTTCACAGTCCCTGAGAACGAATTCAGACTTACCTCTTAACTATATTACAAACGATCGGGTCCACTGCCCGTGAGTGCGTAGTAGTGAGTTTTTGGGTAGTTTTAGTTTATAAATTTAAAGCTCGATTTTGCACATCAATTCCTTAAATGTAAAGTTGTATAAAATGTATGTGCATTATGATTTGATTGAGTTGTTGGATATTGGACTTGTGATTGAATTGGATGACATGTCTTGTTGGGACATTGATTGATTTATGGATTGATTGAATATGCATTCAGTAATGATTATACATTGCGATTAGGATAGTAGTGCATACATGGAAGACGATAATGCCTTCAAAGAGTATAGATGTGGTGGGAAGGCTGTGGGTGACCTTATATATAAGCATCTATGATTCCTTGTATGTAGAGTCGTATGAAGTGTATGTACATGATGGATTGTTGAGTTGATGGACATGATGACAAATGAACAGGTACTTACGTAGTTGATGACATTAAACGGGTACTATACGTACCTGATGACATTATACGGGTACTATACGTACTTGATGACATTTGGATGACATGAGAACTATTGAGGGACATTGATGAACTTGTTTGATATTATAGAACTTGCATGATACTTATTGTTATCATCATTACTTGTTCTTGTTTATTAGGCTTTTTCTAACTACCTTGAGTAGCTCATTTTGTGAATACATGTGTGGTGGACATTGTGAGTCATTAATGGACATTTTTGATATGTTGAGGGACATTGATGGACATGAAAGGCATGATGACATATAAACAGGTGCGCTAAGTACTCGATAACATTTGGATAACATGAGAACATTTGTGAGACATGGATGGATATGTTTGACGTCTTAGAACTTGTTTAATACTTATTGTTATCGATATTATTTGTTCTAGCTCATTGTATGTATTCTAGATATTTTATAGTTTGTTTAATGGATATGTGTGTGATTAGGTTGTGCGACGAGCCAACCTAAATTGAGTATTTGTTCCCTTTTAAGGACTAACTGTAAGTGTATTACTTGCTCACTCTCCTTGTTCATATTGTGAGTGGCATTGGCATTAGATCCTTTTCATTCTTTCCTACGAACTCACCAACCTAATGTTGACCTTGTTTAGTATACTTTTCAGGTAATCTTGTGAATCCAAGACGTGATGGTTGATTGATGCTTGTGCTAGGACTTAGGCTTGGACTTACATGGATTCAGGATTCATTCGCCCTACTTTATGCATTTTGTACTTGATTATTGATGTTGGATTCTCCAAATCCCTTTTTTCCCCATATAGTTCATGTTCTACGATAACCCATGCATACGCTATATCTTTTCGGTAATATTTCTAGCCTAGCTCGGGGTGTTATAGAATGGTGGCCCATGCTTTATTGTAGAGAATTAGACGGTTCGACCTAGACTACGGCTTAAGTTAAAACTATTCAAATAGCATGCATGATTAGAAATTTTGTGTATAACGTGAATTGTTTGAACTTTGATGGTGCACTTTAGGAGTTCGTAGTCAGGATCATTTCTGACAACAATATGAGTACGATTGGACAACGTGTTGTTTTGTGACGTGTGCAAATTGGACAATGTGTTATATTGTGGCAAGTACAAAGTGATGAATGTGTAATGAGTACGATGTGGTCAACGTATACAGTGATGTGAACTTGATTGTGATTGTGATGGATTATTGTTGTTGATTGGTTGAAGATAGTTTAACGAATTAGGGCAAGATGAAGTTATGGCATTAACGTAGAATAACATTATGGCAACCCTAAAATAGCTTGATCAACTATTTTATGGTCACCCGGTGTTATATGCAAGTTAATGACATCACGGATTGCACATGCTTGGCTTAGGGTATAATAAGGAACCGATATGCTTAATGGGAGTTGATTGGGTGGAGGAAAAGCCGCTGGTATCACCCGTATACAAACCAAATCAATAACTAGAGGGAATATAGGATTCAGATTATACTTTAAACCACTTGTTTTAGTTGCTTGTTTGTATGATGTGTTGAATGTCGGTACTTGGTTATGATAATGGGCAATTGTTATGATTTGGCATGAGAAAATGATAGATAACGGTTACTTGAGAATTTTGATATATTTGGCCTTAGTATTAAGATATGAAACATGTATAACGTGTCGGTATGAGGACATTAACATGTGAGAACTTTGAGATTAACCTCCGGGTCATAAACTTTAAGGCTGTTACTATGGTGAATACATTTAACCGTACCAGTATGTGTTGCCAAGGATTTATGGCGAGAAGCGGAGTGTTGTGCAAGACGACAAACCAAAGGAAAGAGGTTGTTTTGCGGCGAGTACTACTGAAGTCTGCAACGACCAAATGTAGCGGTTGGTGCATTTCTTCTTAACGATCGTTATGACGCGAGGTTATTTGATTTCAGGACTGATTATAGCCTCATTCCCTTTTTGCTTTATCTGATTGATTGACAATCATCCATATCCCTAAGATAGAATCTCGATCCTTAAATGGGTAGTGGTGTGTTTAATAGGTTTGGTCAATTACTTTAAAATGGTATTTTGATCTTAAACGACGTTGATTTTTTTTCATTTACCTTATGCCCTCCGATATGGGGAGCCTTGTGATTAGTGTGAGTACGGTTTGGATAACGACGGTTAATGTGGTGACAAATTGTGGTGAGAGAGCTATTAGAATACTTTTGTCTAATGGTAAAGTACTAAGGGATCAAGGCGAAACATTTGATTCCTCTAGTTCTAAAGTCTTTAGTGCTACCGTATCAAAGGTAAAATTTAAGACCGTTCCTAATGTTCGTGACTTCCCCGATGTTTTCCCGAATGATTTGCTGGGATTACATCCGTCTAGACGACTCGACTTCCGTATTTATTTGATTCCTAACGTAGCACTCGTAGCTAAAGCTTCTTATAGGCTTGCCATAACTGAGATACAAGAGTTAGAAACGCAACTTAAAGAACTCCAAGAAAGGAGGTTTATTCGTCCTAGCCAATCGTCGTGGGGAGCTCTTATCTTGTTTGTGAAGAATAAAGATGGATCATTGAGAATGTGTATTGATTATAGGGAGTTGAAGATTTTGTAGTGTATTGTGATGCTTCGAGGCAAGGTTTGGGATGTGTACTCATGCAAAGGGGTAAAGTCATTGCCTATGCCTTTCGTCAATTGAAGGTGCATGAGAAGAATAGCATTTTATTTTTGGAAATGTTGGAAAATATGTAATATTTTTATTTGGAACCTCTTAAAATATTTTTACATAGACTACCCTTTAACATTAATGAATAAATTACACTATCAATCTTTATCTTTTAAAATATCTCCATTAACCTTTACATCAATTATTTACATCACTCAATGTTTCATCTACCACCAACAGTCGCCCCCACCACCGCATTGCGCGAGTAACGTGCTAGTTTTAATTTATATATATTGGTCCAACTTACTTAACACTATTTTAATTTAACATTGATTTGAAGCAAAAAAGATTAATAAACAGAAAGGAAAAACTCGTCAACTGTTACTCTTTTTCAAATTTACAGCATACAATTTTCCTTTTGCAATACTTCGTTCCTTTATCACCAATAACTTCACAATTTAATAAAACGAGTATCACGTGCAGTATTGAAGAAATCTTATAGTAATAAATATGAAATATTCAATGTTTAAAGAAACTTCTCTAGGTGTGAATGGCAATATTAGCAATAAAAGTATGGAAGGTTTCTTGTCCATGCTTTTCCAAGTGGAAACGACCGATTCGTGAGTATACAATTACGTACAATTTACAAATTAGACCGAAACATATTTATTTTATATTTTTGAAGGAATTTATTATATATATATATATATATATATATATATATATATATATATATCTATTTATATACTTTTCTTATTTTGAAAACCATTTCATTTTTGTAAGAACAATGAAAATTCTCAAATTATGTATTGGATCATATGTTTTTTTGGGTCATTCACATGTGAAATGATATAAAAGAGTATGTTGTAAAAGAAACCTTTTTAAAAAACCTTCAAAATAGCATTTTTGTGAACCTGTGAATGAATATGTTCCCGTTTTCGTTCACGTGTTAACAAATGGGTATATATAAGGTTTTGAAAAATAACTTTCTTCTACAACATGTATTTTTATAACGTTTCACATGTGAATGAACAAAAAAAACATGTGATCTAATACATAATTTAAGAGTTCTCAAGGTTCTTAAAAAAATGGGTTCTCAAAATAAGGCTCCCATACATACATATATATATATATATATATGGTAAAGTTATTTTCAGAACCTTTTTTTTTCCGAGAACCTTTGAGAACTTTTTAAATCAAGCCTAACCGATGATTATTCTTTACATGAAAATTGTTTTTTGATTGTTTTCTGAATAACTTATGTGTAATTTTGAAGTTTATAATTGTGTGGAGCATAGATTATCATCTGTTATACAATTATGTAGAGATTTGGATTATTGATCACATGTGCACGAATATTGCTATGATCACATGTATGCAAGTCGATCACATGTAATCATAGCAATATTCGTGCACATGTGATCAAGAATCCAAATCTCCACATAATTGTATAACGGATGATAATCCATGCCTCTACACAATTATAAATTCAAAATCACACATAAGTTATTCAGAAAACAATCAAAAAAATTTTTTCATATAAAGAATAATCATCGGCTGGGATTGATTGGAAAAGTTCTCAAAAGTTTTCGCAAAACAAAGGTTCTCAAAATAACTTTTCACTATATATATATATATATATATATATATATAGGGGGGGGCATGATAATATAAGGTTGTTGGGTATCTAAGCTTAGTTATGGAACACTCACATATTTTTTTTTAAACCATAAAATTCATGGGGTCCAATCATTTATTTATTAAACAAGAAATAATAAAATATTAGTATGTGAGGTGTGGGTGTCGGACAGCCTTGTATTCCCTATTCCCATATATATATATATATATATATATATATATATATATATATATATATACGCATATGCATTAAATCTATATTTATCTTTTTATGTACAACAACTAAACATGATTAATTAAAATTTACTATTAGAAATTATACATAGTTTGAATTCGTTTGAAAAATAAAACTATATGGAAATTGAATTAATGCAATAAATATGGTTATGTATAACCTTACCTAGATTTTAGACCCGTGTCCAACATTGGATACGGATTTACGATATTAACAATATTAGATCTTCATATATTTAATTCATAAGTATAATTTTGAAGATATACGATTATAAGTCTTATACTTTGCAAGTTGTAGTTCAATAATCACAAGTTCGTCACTGTCATTATTAGTTGAGACATCTTGATGGAATTGTTTGTCGTAGTCATTTCACAAGGCACATGCTATTATAATTTCTCTATTATAGAATTTTTTTAAACCATTTGTACTCATAATGTGATATTATTATTAAAGATAATTAAGAATTAAAATATAAACAAATGTGATCATGTACTTGACATTCAAGTATATGTATTTGATCTTGATGCAAACCCATAACACGATAGGTTTATTTTCAATCACATGTCCTATGATAATTAGATAACAGTTAGGATTGTTTTCATATTCTTTGATAACAATAGAGGTGACCGAAAACCGAAAAAACCATAAAAACTGGAAAACCCGAACCAAAAAAACCGAAAACCGAAAAAACCAATGATTTTCGGTTTTGATTTTCTAAAACCCGAATGTTATGGTTCGGTTTGGTTTCAGATGAAAAATCGAACCGTAGAAATCGAACCGAGCCAAAAATATATATGGTTTATATTATTTTGTATATATATCATTTTATACTCATTCTCATTAGATATGTTAATATATTTGCTTTTGTTAGTATATAAAACAATATTAATTATATGTTTATGTGAAACTACACAACAAGATCGTTTCGGTTCAATCAATTGCATATTGAAAACAACACGTGAAATATATAAATAGTTATATACGAAGATTATTTGAAATAAATATTTAAAGTTTGTTCAACTAATTTTATACAAAGATTTATCGTCATTGTTGTATAGGTTTCTTTTTTACCAATATTGTTTGGATAAGTTATCGATTTTGTATCATAATCATAGGGTATAAGCTTTAAACTTTTTTAGCTCAAGTTGACTCAAACCCACGAGTGGTTAAAAACCGATTAAAACCGAACCGAAAAAGACTCAAACCGTAAAAACCGAAACTGAAAAAACCAAAAACCGATGGTTTTGATTTCAAAAACCGAATTATAGCGGTTCGGTTTTCAATTTTAGTCAAAAACCGATCCAAACAAAACCGTACTCACCCCTAGATAACAATTAGGACTCTGGATTTGAGTAACAATTGTAACTTTAAAAAATTAAATATAAATTCTTTTCGTAAATTTTTAAAATTTTTTAAAAAAATATCGTTAAATTGATGGCTAAAAATAAATATAACTTAAGTATTCAGGGCTAAAAAGAGTAAATTAATGAGACTTGTTCTACAAATTAATATAAATATTAATATATAATAATATATTTGGATAATGATTATTAGGATTTTTATTTTATAGTTAATCTAAAGGATGACATAAGGGAGAGTCAATTTAATGAAATTGAGCGATTTGATTAGTTAATAAGTTATTAGTTTAACCATCTTATTGTATATATTAAGATCATTGTAGAAAATTAATGGATGATATAAATCACAACTAAATAGTTTATTTATTAATATATATATATATATATATATTGGTAGAGGGAAAAGTTAAATTAGGGACTCCTTATTTTAGGGACTTCTTATTTGCTATGTATTATATTCTATGTTTATTTGGTTATTTAGTTTACTAAAATTACCTAGCGATGGTCGCCCATCTGGTCAGAGCACTCACGCTTTTAACAAGGTTTTGAGTTCGATCCATATTTATAAATTATTTAACTTTATAATATATGTCATTCGGGCGTTGTCTTATGAAACATTACGTTTATTGTATACGGTAACATATATGTGCTATTTTACATTGACCTTTTTAACATTTTTAATCTTGAGTTGATCGAATCTTATAACCAAAAACCACAACTGTTCAATTACATATGCTGAAAAAGTTTATAAACAATTATTGTTTAGTCATCTTAAAATTCACCAATTTTACACTTCGTTTGATTGTCACAAATAAAGCCAACAACCTAAAAGGAAAAATAACATGTGTTTTGCTGCAATTTTTCATGCATGTTTACTATTTTTTAACAACAAAGTATATAATATTTTTATAGAATACACTTTATAACCAACTACAGATATTTGTTGTTGCATTAAAATATATATTGTCATAATATTATTTTGACAATTGTTTAACAAAGTATAAACTTCCTTATTATCAATTAATCTTAATTAATCTAATCATGAAAAGAAACATATAAATACCTCTTATTATCGTAATATGACAACCACAATTCAATAACAACGTATAATGTATCTGCTATTATTTAAAGAGTTTAGTATTTGCAAGTGTAAGAAACTTTTATACTTTTTTTATTGTATGAATATAACTTAAATTTTGTGTATTGTAGGAAGAAACTTTATAAAACTGTTCAAATAATGTAAAAGTGTATACGTGGCAAATTATATGAGCTACTACGTGTAACTTTTCGATTGGTGCATGTCAAAATGTTACATTATTTAAACAGTTTTACAAAAAATTTTACATTATTTAAACAGTTTTATAAAATTTTTCCTACAATGCACCAAATATAAGTTACATTCATACAATAGACAAAGTATAAAAGTTCGTTACATTTCTAAATACAAAACCCTTATTTAAAACGTCGTATCCAAGTAACCATAAATATGACGTTAATTACACAAACGACACAAATGAACGGTATTAAACAAATCATAATATAGCAACAACAGTTAAATAATAACTTATAAAACTATTTGTTATCATTTATCACGTGATATATAATTGTATATTTCTATAACTGTGTCTTTTTTTTTTTTGAACATTATTTTGGTACAATTGAGATAATATTAAATGACTTTGTCTATTATAAATCTCATTGCAAATGCCACGTTTCTTTATTGAATAGGTACCTGTTTTAGTATATAGTTAGTAAATTGACACTATAATTTGTATCATATAATGCTTATATGATTTTTTTGAGAATTATATTACCCCATGCCCTCCAAGTTTTAAATATAATAATTTGAGGTTTTGGATATTTTTTAAATTTGACCGTTTTATTTGTGTTATAAAAATATCTGATGTAAAATATATGAATAGATGGATCTTTAAATGTATTTGCGTTGATATAATTTTAATCAAATATTATATAAAAACAAACACAAGTTTGACCATCCAAATTAAAAAAAAAAAAAGACAAACAAATTAAAACTATCTAAATTGGGACGGATGAAGTATTACACTAAGTGCATATATTTTAATTATAAATCATAATTATACAAAGCTATAAGACATATCTTCAAGCCATATACAATAAAACCATTTCAAATAACAAATATAACATGTTTATCTCGTTTATTACGCGAAAAAAATAAACTAGTTGGGTAAATATAAATAAGTAAAATTGTATTTTTATGATTTTGCTTCGATGTATTATTGATGGCAAAAGGTAAACAATCTAGTTGTATGGTTTTGCCATACGGGCTTATGTAGTATCGCAACACGCCACCACATGTCTAGATTGGCAAAAGACTTTAATAATATCCAAGTCTAGGTGTATGTTGGGCTACATAAGCTTGGCCCAAAAGATTGTCCCAGTATCTTAATTACATATTTAAATTTCTCTTTCTATGTAATATTATAGAATACATGTTTATTTTTCTTTTAACTGAAAGAAATTTATTCAAACTAATACTAATATAAATTATTAGTCTCCTTAAAAATTAAGGGGAAAAAATGAAACAAACAAGAAGGTAAAAAGGGAACACAGAAAAAAAAAACACTAGAAAATATGATTACATGATGTTTGGTGCGAGAGAATCATAAAAAATAATCAAAAGAATGAAAATGAAGCATAGAATAGAAATGAAAGGGAAAAAGAATGAGCATTTAGAAAGAGAATAATTGTGTTGTTTGTTATAAACAGATAATAAATACAAGAGAAATATACAAAATAAACAAAATTTTTTATAAGAAAATACATAAATGTAAGTATTCTATTATAAAATTAATAATTAAAAGTAATACATAAAAACCAATGAGAATAAATGAAAAAATAATATTGTATTTGATTTTATTCTCACTATTCCTTATCATTTCGCATGAAATGTTGAGAATGGAAGTATTTCCTTTTCCTAACCATTTTATTTTCATTCTTTGGAGTCACCAAACAAAAGAAATATCTTCCATTCTATTCTCACTCTTTTCATTCCATCATACTAAATACCACACCTTCTAGGTAAAATAAAACAAGTATTATATTAAAGTAAAATAAATAAAACAATAAGTTTCTCTTCACTGAAAATCACCATGCATCATAAAAATCATCGTGTATCAATATATGTACTTGTGTTTCGTGAATCTCCATGTATCAACTCTATCATGATGTAAGGGTCAATATCTTGTCTTATTTATTTTACTTTAATGATTGTTATACAAAAACTAATCCCTATATATAAAAGTATGAAAAATACTAATCATAAAAAAATAAAAAATAATAAAAGTGTAGGTGACACATATTACAAGTCCCCTTACCTTTCCAAAATCCCCCATTTTCTTTCTTTTGGATGACATCTTGGGGTGTAACTTGACATTACATGACACCGTCTACCCCCAAGATGTCGTCTTACTAACCTAAAAAAAAAGTCAAAGACTTTAAATTGTGTTTTGCGGCTGAACTTGTTTGTTCCACTCTCACACGCATTACTCGATCTTCTTTTCTGCCTTATGAAATTATAAGGACGAAACATGATTTTTGGGAAATCACAGAGACAATTCTAGAAAATAACTCTTTAGATCAATATCCATTAAACAAGTATTTAATTTTAATAAATATATATTCAGTGACATCTATTTCGAAAACCATTAGAAAAGTACATATGTTAAACAAAATGAGATTTGATATGAACGCTTGTGGGAATTCGTCTTCCCCAAGCTACATGACCACAAAATGCGTGTGAACTAAGTAAATCGTACTAAATTGGGATATAATTGGCCCCACAGTAGCATGACTGCCACGTGGATTACTCACTGGTGTTCAACAGCAACCACACGTGGGACATCATTAGCTGTGATAACGCGTAAAGTTTTAAATTAACCACAATTCTTTTTTAAACTAAGGTAAAGTGTTTTTTTTTTTTTTTTCCTTTTTAACAGTGAATTGGTTGTTAATATAATGATATTCAATTAGACAGTATGCGAAACTCAAACCATTCATAGATAAGATGAAATCAAGACTCTCGAAACCTTCCAAACACAAATAATTCACACCTATAAATGTAGGTGGTGAGATTCGAACCTTGGTGGATTTCACCAAAGTTAAAGATCTTATTAAATATCAATAAACAACCAACCCATTCGCAAGGTAAAGTTTCAAATTAATTACATTTTTTTCATGAATCTACACAAAGTTTGAATTAGTTACATATTTTTTTTTAAGTTAAGGTAAGGTTTTGAATTACTTATAATTAAAGTTAATTGAAACTCAAATATAGTACAATTTTATTTTATTAGAGGACAATTTTAGTGGCCGTTTAAAAGAAAGAAAATACTCCCTTTGTCCCATTTTAATTGTCTTATTTTGACTGGTCAAATCTTTTTCTTTCGATTTTGACCGTAAATATTTTTGTTTATGTTATATATTAGTTGATGAAACTTATATCAATGAAAAATACATTTAAAACTCAATCAATTCATATATGTTAGATCAAGTGTTATATAACATAAACAAAGATATTTACGATCAAAGTAAAAAAAAAGACTCAAAAAGTCAAAATAAGACACTTAATATAGGACGAGGAGTATAATTTTAATGGGTTCCGAGTGTTTGAGCGCACTCGTGTCAATTGATCAAACAATAAAACATATATGTAGGCGTTTGATCAAACAATAAAAGCTTAGAGTTCGATGAAGAGCTCAATATTACAACCCCATCTCCAAAGATATAAGCGCCTGAGCGGTTCTCAACATATTATTTCTTGACATGTTTATTGACGCATAGAGATGGACACCACAATTTTCCTCTTTTCATTAGTTATTTCATCACTACTATATATATATTTCTTAGAAACATCTCAAAATTAACACAATGATAAATTTGTTTTAATTTATTTTGTTGTTAATTAATGTAGGTTGAATATACTAAAAAGTTTTTATGTATACGTTGCTATTTTAGTTTTGGGTCCTTAACTTTCATATAAGTTTGTTTAGGAAAATGATAAATCCTCTTAAAGATTAGTTTAAAATTTTTTTAAAACTGTAAAAAGTTGATATGTGTTATCTACTAGTTATATTTTTTAATCTTGCCCTCTAATTTTGCCACATGTCTTCATCTAATAGTTAAAGTGATTTTTAGGTCATTCTTTTACGAGGATTAATCATTTCCCGTTTGTTTATTCAAGTTTGAGTTATTTCGTAGTGTTCTATTGCATATTTAGTTAGTTAGAAGGTTGTTTCAATTTCATTGGACTCTATAGGTCAACGACTTCTAATGCGAGAAAATCAAAAGGACATTTATTATAAAAATTCATTTAGATTTGCAAACTTGTATAATTTATGTAGAAACTTACAAACCGAATGAAATCTAAAAGACATCAGTTTTGAAACCACCCATCACAACATGTTCGTGCCAACGTTTTGCTTATTCTTTTTGGTACTTTTATTTTGGATACGTTATCATATACCTCTTCAACTTGCTATTTTATTGCTTTGTATGTTCTCTATCTTAGCATCTATAATACTCATTGTTTGAAACAAAACCTGTAAAATATTTTTTTTCACAGAGCAAATAGCTTAAAAATCCTTCTAATCATAAGATAATGTCAAATGAAAAATCAATAGGGGAAGTGAAGAAAGATAATGAATGGATTATACATATCAAATATTTATGATATTAGAAAGATTTTTAAGCTATTTTTTAAGGGTATCGATCATTTTTCCTTATAAACTTATCTGCCCATCGAACGAGCCATCCTGTTTAATCACATCCTTTTATTTAGTTAATTAGTGCATTATTGACACCTCAGCTGTTGCTTCTACTCCATGTTTTCCCACATATGTCCAAAATCAAAAATCCAATCAACTTTTATGCTTATCTAATTATCGATTATTCCGTATGACGTTAAATACATTTCCTATACAGCTATACTACAAAGATGATTTTTTTTCTTAGTTTATTCCAAATTGAAATAAAAATGAAAAGAATAGATTCTAATTGAAAAAGAGAAAGAATAGGAAAAACATAAATAATCTATAATATAATTAAAAAAAGGGGTTGGGATGCACTTGACACCCCTAATCCCTTTTTTTAGCCTAATACTCTCTCCTTATTAATTATTAATTTTTTATAATATTTATTTAATAAATGACTGACTTTTAATAAAAAAATCTTATAATTAAATATTTATTATTATTATTATTATTATCTATATATATAGACATATATATCTATAATTCTAATAAAACAGTAGTTATCTGATCATTCTTAGCCCTCCTCTTAATTTTATAGCTATCTTTAAAGATTGCCACCTAAGATCTATCCTATGTGTCATCTCCATATTTTTTCCATACAAGTTTTAAATTAAAATAAATACTAAATAAAGAAAATAAGTTGAATATAAACATATAAATATTAATTAATATTAATAACCATATATAAAAGATTACAAAAATAATATCTAATCTCTTCCATCACGTATGTGAATAAGTATATGGCTATAAATATATTAATATATTACCAATTTTTATTTTATTCCATATCAATTTAATTGATTGTTACTTCAACTTTTTTTTTCTTTTTTTCCTCAATATTGTTACTTAAGTTTTATTCTTTATTTATTCTTTATTATGTTATTTTTAGTGTTAGTATAAGATCATCATCTTCTTGAGTTAACTTGTCATTTAAATAGCAATTACATACCTCATATAAACTTTAATGGCAATTATTTTTAGGCAAAGATATAAAAACTCTTTAAATACATAGTTAAATGTAAATAGTTAAAATCACAACCACAATACAATATCAATCAATTTGTCTATGCTTTTAAGTAACATATGTTATATTTAAAATGATGGCCTTATTTAAAGGATTTTAACATTTATGAAAAACTGGCTTCAAATTGATAAATTATCGTCAAGAATACATGATGCGACCCCTTAAAATTTAGATGAAATTTTACCCGTGTATATAAAGTAAAAAAATAAATTATTAATAATTGTTGGCGTATACACTATAAACTTTAGCTAACTTAATTCACCTATATTTTTGAGTAGCCGCACATTGTGCGGGTAAAAGACCTATTATATATATATATATCACCTAGAAAAAACCTTCACATATTCTCAACCAAAAAAAAAACATACGGCCGAGAAAAAAAACCTACAATCGATTACCAAAAATGTTTTTTTATATATATATACTTTAATCAGATTTAATCATCATTATTATTATTTAACATTGAATTCTTATGTTATTGTTATTATTATATATTTTAATTTAGTTTTTTTGTCCATTATAGGTTCATTATGGCTTCTCTTTCAACAACAAAAAATAAGACCACAATAGTTCATCTTGAAGATCTTAAGTCAACACATGTTAACCATCATCTACGACTCCGTGTTGTGCATGTATGGACTGTTTCAGAGTGAAACAACCCGAAGAAAATCAAAACATTCGAGATGGTCTTTGTTGATAGATTGATATGTATTTTTCATATTATATATTATAAACTTTTTGTTTTCTCTTTTTATTTAACTAAAGTTGAAAAATAAGGGGTAAACTGGAATCAATATTTGTATGGAATTAATTTTCATATGTTTCTTCTTTAACTTTCGTATTGATTAAGTTATGGTATTGGTCATATTGATGGTTGCTCGAATCATACCGTTACTGTGTAAATTTTTAATTCGTCTATATTTGATGGAAACCAAAAGAAATTATTGTTTGTTCGTTAGCTTGTCATTGCATAAGAAAAACACTCTTGAATTAGCTTTGACTAAAAGAAAATCAAAAGTTGTTATCAAGAATCAATTTACTAAGAATATATGTTTATTATGCATTACTTATTCAACTTTTTACTTTATTTGAATTGTTTTATGTTTTATTTTTAGGTATTTTAATTTTACTTGGTATTTATTTAATATTCCTGAATTCTAATTTTTTAAACTTTAATCAATATATTTTAAGAACACTCGTCTATTAGACGAACCTGAGCAATAGTTAAGTATAAACAAGCATGGTTCAATAACAGGATGTCAATTAATCAAAATTTGATCATTCGTTTATTTTCATTATGTATACTAGACTTATACCAGCGCAATGAGACGACGGTGGAGGTAGTGATGGCGAAGGTGGTGGTGGTGACGGTGGTGGGGGTGACAGTGGGGACCGTGATGAGGACGTCGATGGTAGTGAATATAAAAGTAATTGATGTAAAAGGTGGTTTTGTAATTATTTTAAGTGTTGAGCGCTATATATTATAAATTATTTCATTAAGAGTATTATAGATATATATTATATGATAGTGTTTAAATTAGTGAATAAAAGGTATTTTTGGTTTTTCAAAAGCTGAAAACTTGAGGGAAAAAAAATGATTTGTTTTGTTGGATAGTATATATACTAAGTTAATACCTGTATAATGCATGATTTTGTAAAACATTAGTTTTGTTAAGGAAAGATCACTAAATAAATTGAAGACTTTAATCAAGCAATCGTACTCAATTATACTCATCTTAAAAAACATAAAAATGACAGACAAATCGAAAAACATGATGAAAGTAATAAATATGGAAAGTGAATATGGAGTTGTTCTTCATTCAAGGTTCCCGTAGATCGGGATCAGATCGACAAGATGGGGAGACAGTAATTTTTGAAAAATTAGGGAGATATCGAGGAGATATCGGAATGGGAAATATTTATATGTAAAAATAATAAGTTATGAATTTATATGTAATAGAATGTCAAAAATATCTAGTAAATTGAAACTTAAACATAATTGTCGAAAAACAATACGTAATTATTCAAGTTTAAAAATAATTGTCTAAAAACATTAACATAATTCTTTAAACTTGTACATAGATAGTTTGTTTAATTGAAAAAGGGTTTATTTTAAAGACCTTTGAAAAACAAAAAAATATAATAAAATTGAATTTTGTTGACCTTGGCTGAGTTTGACCGATCCATGGCGATATTTGACCGATATTAACACGAGATTCCCGATATTTGGCTGATATCCCATGGTTGACTAGCTTTGGCCGATATCCCATGGTTGACTAGCGTTGGCTGATATTTGAGTCGATCCCACCCATTTTGTCTCCTTGAGCATCCGATCCCGAAACCGAGATATCGGCCAATACGACCGACATTTACCAAACTGCCCCCATCTAAGCTTAGACCGGAACACCTCACATCTTGATTTTTAAATCATAAATAGGGAAAAGGGAATATAAGGCTGTCCGGCACCTAAGCTTAGGTGTGGAACCCCTCACATACTAATATTTTATTATTTCTTTTTTAATGAATAAATGCATGGGCCCCCATAATTTTTATGGATTAAATAAATAATATGTGAGTGTTCCACACCTAAACTTAGATACCCGACAACCATATATATATACGAAAAAGTGAATATGTGGTTATTATGTACCCAAGTTTAGGTATAGATCCACTTACATATTAACTTTTTAATATTTGTAGTAAAATAAATAAACGGAAAATTCTTAATAGTCAAATTTGAGCCTTTATGTCCAAACATGGACAACTACAAAAAAAAAAATTACCATATTGGTTACCACTTCCTTATTACCAACTAATAATAGTAAGAAAATCCATAAACCAATTAGATATTACCCTTTGTTTCTTGTTGGATCCATATTTATAATATTTTTTTCCTTTTTTTCTCTCAAAATAATAACAAAAGGATAAAAGAACCTAATTAAAAAGACCTAAAAATAAACCTAAGTATATAAAACTATTAAAAGGATATGAAAATCTTACTAAACATATCTAAAATATAACTCCACAAAGATTACTATTAAAAGAAAAACTTAATCTCACAAAGTTACTAGTATATTATTACTGTTTTATTATCTATAATAAAATTAAAAAAAGGAGTTGGGGTACACTTGACACCTTTAATCCCCCTCCTTTAGTCTAATATTTCCTCCTTATTAATCCTCTATTTTTAATATTTATTTAAAAAAATCTTTATTATTATCATCATCATCATCAACATTCATCATCATCATCATCATCAATATCTATATATATATATATATCACTTAAAATAAGCCCTCACATATTTTCAACCCTAAAAAAACCTACGGTCAAAAATTAAAATACGGTTGACTACCAAAAATGTTTTTTTATTTATATATTTTGTTCATAATTAGTCATTATTATTATTATTTAACATTGAATTCTTATGTTATTGTTATTATTATCTCTTTTAATTTAATTTGTTGTCCATTATAGGTTCATTATGACTTCATCTTCAATAACTAAAAATAAGACCACATTAGTTCATCTTGAAAATTTTAAGCCAACACATGTTAACCATCATGACATCATCTACGACTCCGTGTTGTGCATGTATGCACTGTTTCGGAGTGGAACAACCAGAAGAAAATCAAAACGTTCGAGATGGTCTTTGTTGATAAATTGGTATGTATTTTTCAAATTATATAATGTACACTTTTTGTTTCTCTTTTTATTTTACGAAAGTTGAAAAAAATGGGTAAACTGGAATCAATAGTTATATGGAGTTAATTTTCATATGTTTCTTCTTTAGCTTTCGTATTCATTAAGTTGTGATATTGGTCATACACTTTTTGTTTCTATTTTTATTTAACTGAAGTTAAAAATAAAAAGGGTAAACCGGAATCAATATTTATATGGAGTTAATTTTCATATGTTTCTTATTTAGCTTTCGTATTTATTAAGTTGTGATATTAGTCATACATTTTTTGTTTCATAATTATTATAAGATTTATATATCTTGAAAATACCCATCAAATGGACGGGCTTGAGCATTAGTTATTTTATACTTTACATAATCAAAAATAAAAATTAAACATTAAGTATGTAGACGAAACTATGTCAGTGCGATACGAAAGAGAAAATTATAAACTTTACTTTTAACAACAATATTTTAAACAAGGTATAATATTAATTAAATTAAAAGAATTTATGTAGTTTAAAATTTTAGATAGGTGTCTTTATGTTAAAGCCTCTCCTTATAGGCTTCCGTCCGTGCGTCTTCTCCCGTTCCGACGCACCAGACGAGCTAGACGCTATAAGCACCAGCTGCGTCTGGTTCACACGTCCGATTTCGAACGCACGACTAGTTAGACATGTCGGCCCAAACTCGAGTATAAACTACTTAAAAAAACGAATTTTGAACTTCAAAAAGTAGCAACGGCTACTTGAATGGGCCGCTCCTCCTCTTCCAATTTTTTTAAATTTTTTTTTATTTCTATTTAAACAACATCATTTCACCACCATTTCTTCACATTTTACTTCAATCTTCCATTTTCTTACTCAAAAACACATCTTTCTCTCAACATTTCATCAATCAAAATGCCTAGGAGAAACAAAAATCTTGCAAACCAAAACCAAAACCAAAACCAAAACCAAACCCAAAACCCTGCCCAATACCAAAATGTCATGGATGATTTTGACTCGCTTCTAGGTTTGGGATCCGTTCCACCAGTAGGATCTCCCACCAGTAGGATCTCCACCAGTAGGCCTCTAGCAACTTTGGTGCGATAAACCAATCGTTTACGAGCTTGTTAAGTACGCCATCGATTAACGAACAGTGGCGGCAGTTCCTGTTGCTGCAACAGTTTAACCAATTTCAGGCTGCGAGAGCGTCCTACCAGAGGCCTGTAGGTGAGACTTCTTCACAACCGGCACGAACTAGTGTCGCATCTGCAGAGGAAGAAGAAGTTCAAGAAGTTCCTGCACCGCCCAGGCGAGTGACAAAGAAAGGGGTGGCTACAGCTGAAAAGGCGAAGTGGTCCATAGACGAGGCGGTTTTGTTGTCTAGGGCGTGGGTACATGCGTCAGAAGACTCAATTGTTGGTATTAGCCAAGACGAGAGTATGTTTTGGCGTAAAGTGATCGAATGGTACAACCAAGACCCCCCTGCCGAAGTAACGAAATAAAAGTCAGTTACAAGGAAAGTGGAACAAGATCAATAGTACTACTAAGAAGTTTGGAGCAATTATGAAGAGGCTGCAAGACCATGGACGACAGAGCGGTGTAGATGAGAGACAAGTGTACAACCAAGCTTACCTTCAGTACTTGGAGGTTCATGGATCGCCCAAGTATCAGTTTGAGGCGTGTTACGAGGTGCTGAAAGATCATAGTGTTCCCAGAAGGGGGGTGAGTGATTATGTTGATTTGGGGCAGTCGAGTGCAAACCCGGATGTGGTGACAGACCGGTTGTTTGGAGACGACCCAATTCGTAGACCACCGGGTCATAATGTTAGCAGGAAAATGTCAAGTGGTTCAAATGCCACTTCTAGCCGTGGTGGTTTGAGTGGGTCAGAACAGGCCTTGAACAACCTTGATTGAATGCTCCTGTTGCAAGATTAGCAGGCCAGAAAAATTGATGAGGATAGGAAGAAAGTAGAGGAGGAGCGGAAGCTGAGAGCGGATGAGCGCTTTCGCAAGAAGGTCAGGGCGACTTTCGCACTTCTGCAGTAGCTAATCCCCACCGGCATAGATGAAGACGAGTTGGAGCAGATAAGGGCTACGCGTAAAAACCTCACCGAGAAGTACGGGCCATATTTTAAGGATATCTAGGTTTAGTTTGTATTTTTAGTTTAATGTGTTTTAATTCTTAGGTTTAGTTTGTAGGTTTAAGTGTTTAATGTTTTTTTTAAGAATTTTCAATGTGTTCTATGTTTTATTTTTAAGTGTTTGTAATGTTTTTTTTTAATAATAAAATGTGTTTTAATTATAATAAAATGTGTTTGTTTAATTTTGTGAAAAATAAAAATGAAATAATATAATAATGAATGAATGGTGTTAGAAGTGGGGGTTATAAGGAGTGGTATGTCTTGGTGTGTCTAAAAGTGATAAATAGTGTTAGAAGTGGGTTAGATATGGGTAGAAGTAGGTTACTATAAGGAGAGACCTAAGGCCAATATTTGGGTCTTTTAATGTGGGGTCTAACAAAAACCACATGGCAACATGTAATTGGCTTTTGACATTCCTTACAATTATGGGTTAGTAGTAAGAAAGTATTGAATAATATGATATATTATTTTGTAGGTGTCCATAATTAGGCATAGAGGATTAAATTTGACTATTTAAGTAATTTTCTAATAAATAAATTACATGGACCCTTTGAATTTTTTGGTGTTAAAAAATGACATGTGAGAGGTTCTACACCTAAACTTAGGTATGTATATATATATATATATATATATATATATAGGGTACCTTATTTTGAAAATTTATTTTTTTTGTAAGAACTTTGAGAACTGTTAAATTATATATTGGATCACATGTTTTTGTTCATTCACATGTGACACGTTATAAAAATTTATGTTGCAATTTTTTTTTTCAAAACATTATATATAGTTGTTTGGTCACAGTGAACGAAACATGAACATATTCATTCACAAAAGACTATTTTGAAAGTTTATTTAAAAAAGTTTCTTCTATAATATGCTATATCATTTCACATATAAATAAACAAAAAAACTCATGTTATCAATACAAAATTTGACAGTTCCCATAGTTTTTGAAAACAAAAATGGTTCTCATATTAAACAAGAAAAGTTTAGATACCAACTTTTAAACAAAATCAAATCAAATATCATCAATTTGATGATCTCATTACAAAGTACCACGTGTCTCTTTAAAAGTGTCAAGTTTTAAATTTTTAAAGTTTATCTTTTGTAAGTTTAATCTTAAATATTTTTCGTTGGATTATATAATGCTTGATGGAAATTATCCCAATGAAAACACATCTATATATTAATTAATTCATATAATTTTTATCAAGTATTATATAATAAAAATAAAAATATATTTGGACAAAGCTGCAAAAGAAAAAGTTTAAAAATTTAAAAATGGACATTTTAATGGATAGAGCTAGAAAGTATAATATAAAAGTTTTTTTCATCTAAAAAGTTCAAAAACAACAATATTAAATCTCTTTCATGACATGGTTTCCAGAAAGTTGTGAGATGTACATAGTGTGAGATGTACATAGTGTGTGTATGGAGTGGCGGAATTGCACTCCAATGGCCAAATCTTTTTTAATGTAAATATATTATATATAACTAACACATTATCCATGCAATTTATCAGTGGTAATGGCGGTGAGGATGTGGTGGTTAAGGCGATTGTTAGCGGTAGATGAGACGTTAAACAGTGTAGATAATTGATGTAAAAGTAATTGATTTAAATGGTTAATGGAGATATATTAAAAAATAAACAATTAATAACGTCATTTAATCATGAATAATGCGCCGGTGGTAATGGCGGCGACGATGTGGTGGTAGGGCGACTATTGGTGATAGATGAGGCGTTAAGTAGTGTAGATAATTAATGTAAAAGTCATTGATTTAAATGGTTTATGAAGATATATATTTTAAAAGATTAATAATTGGTAATGTAATTTAATCATGAATGTTAAGAGGGTAGTGTACTAGTATAAATGAAAATATTTTAAGGGTGCTAAGTGAAAATATTATATATTTTTTTAACACTTTTAAAAATAAATAGCTATTTTTTATATATATAATATAGATTTGCACTTATATTTATGTAAAGTTATATTTCTCTCTGTATGTTAGAATTTTTGGATAGACAATCATAACCGTCAATTGTGACTTATTGTTAATTTGACACAACCCATTTTGGATCCTAATTGACAGAACTAATTATCATTATTTAAGTGTTTAATAACACATTTATCTGTCAAAATCGAAAAAATCATATTTTTTTAATTTTGTGTACCAATCTTGGATACATATTTATCAAAATAGATGTGTAAAACAAAAAACATGATTTTTTAGATTTTGACAAATCAATGTGTTGTTAAACATTTAAATAATGATAATTAGTTATACATTATGTTAGTTTTAAAGACTTTTAATGCATCAAAATGAAAACATCTTATTTATTGGAGGAGTAATATCTGATTTTATAAACATCTTGACTGGTTAACCATTTAGATCATTAATATTTATGAATGTTCCAAATAGTTTGATCAAAGTTTCGTATACAATAATACAAAGAAGAATAAACAAGACTCAAGTAATTATTACTGTACTTATATTGTGTGTATAAAAACAAATAATACGTTTTTGTAAGCATGACGACAAGTAACGTAATGTGAACAAATGTGTACGTAAGTCATAATTTAAAAAAATGAAAATTTAATGTGAGAGAGAAAGATAGAAGAGATCGACGAGGGGCTTAAGTTTCCGCGTAGAAGGATGAGTTTGAGAACAAATTAAAGAGTTCGTTTTGTCCAGGTATTTTCCACTCATTTTCCCATATTTATTTTATTTCAATAAAGGTAATCCCTTTGTCTTAAAATAATAATAATAAAGTTTTAAGCAAAATATATTTTTGTAATAACGAAATACATATATGAGAGAATCTAGTCGACATTGTCAGCGCAATTATAAATATATGTTATACTTCAATTTTTTTGTTCAAAAATACTTAAACTTTTAAAATTTAAATTCTTTATATTTTAACTTTAGGTTTAAATACGTTTTATCTATGTTATATGCATTTAATAAAAATTACTCTGTACATCAATAAATTTAACCAATCCACCTGTTTATATATTTTTTAAACAAATTTTATATAACACAAACAATAATACGTAAAGTTAAGATGAAAAAAATATCAAAAAGTACATATTTTGAGACAAAAAGAGTAATAATTAGTCACTAATATATATATATAGAATGTGATACCAAAACTACATATCAAATAAATTGATGTGTATATTAAAATGTCAACTTATCGATTGATGTGGCTGCATGATTACGTTTTATACATATAATTATTAACATGATGTTTATGCAATGCATCGTACGTCATAAATAGCTGGGTTCAAAAATGAAAAAGGAACTAATTAGAACCATTTTTGGTCAACAAGATTAAAAATTAAGTTTGCCTAAATCAGAACCAGCTTGAAATAGGTTTTGGTCAAATGTTGACCCTTTTTTTCCGGTTTTTTCCCTAAAAAATGAAGCCGATCTCCAATCTTAAATCGATCTTGAGACCTGAAAACCATGCAGGTTTAAAACCGTCGGTTTTTACAAAACCAGATCCGGTTTAATCAAATCTGGTTTAGACCGTATTCAATTTTTGGTTTTTTCCGACTCAATTTTTTATTTTTTCTTTGGCCACATTTAGTGATAGATATATAAAGTCGCAAAAACTGTACAATGTTATTTGAGAAACCAAGTGATATTTGATATTATATGATGGTTAGTATTATTGTTAAGTTCTTAAGATTGATATTTTGCAATAAATTATTACTTTCATTTTTAGTTTAGATATAAAACGTTATATGTATTTTCGTTTATACTCAGTAATAATTAGTTTAACTTCAAACTTTAATGTTTTAAAAATACATTAAAAAAAAGTCCTTGGGATTTAGCTCAATTGGACATTTAATGTTCTTTATGTCTTTCAGCCAAATGTTAGTTATGGGTTCAAAACCTTTAAAAGAGATATTGAGAAGTCTTTGTCAATGAGGTGGAGCATAGGGTTTTTCTCTAGCATTAGCTAGTTTGCTACAGAACAGTAGTGGGACTTCCACCACCTGTCATGCCCTTGAATTGACTGTGCTGGTGACGTGGTGGATCTCTACCGGACGATGAAGAGGCATGACACTAAGTTCAATCACCAATGATGTTAAAAAAAATACATAAAAAAAGAGATTTAGAAAATTTAAAACTATATGGGTTGTGTAATTGTGTGTTTGGTTGCATATCAAATAGAATATATTGTAATAGTATTAAGGATAATTTTTAAATTTTATTGCTAGCTAGCTTGATGGATTTTTTTGTTACCAGTTTGAAATAATATTTGCCTTAATTAACCGAAAGAACATAATAATAATAATTAGTTTCAATCTTTTAATGTAAATTAAACAAATAATAAAAGAATTATTAAAAGTTGCATTACTATAGATGTTGGAATTTATGAGTTTAAAATATATTTTAGTCTATATATTACAATGGTTTTTTAGTCTATTACATTATTGTGATATGTATTAGATAGATCCACATAAATGGTTTTAGGATTTGTAATAATAAAATGACATTTGTTCACTCAGTAGATCGACTTTAGCTGATGATGTTTTCATAAATTTTAATATATCTGTATTGTAGTACAGTACTATTTACGTACGTACGTAATTTCCTAAATTATTAAAACAGAAGGAAATTAATTAATAATATAAGATCAAAAAGTGACTAATACAAACAAGTCTTTCTCTCGAAACTTAAATACTAGTAATAAGAATTAGATTTTGTGTGTAGTACCAATTAAAAAAATGTAAAAGTAAATTGGGTTCATATTATAATAATAATAATAATAAATTGAAGGTAGCATGAATATATATAATTCTTTTGTTTTGCGTTCATTTGACCATATTCACATCGTATAAAGCTTTCTAGCTACTTCTCCCTAGCAAGACTCTTTTTCTTCTTTAAATTAAATTATAATTTCCCTTTCTAAACCATTACCCAAAAAGATCTCTTTCTTCCTTCCCAATTCATCAACTACTTAGTACTATTTACCAATTCATCTATTACTTATATATATATATATATTTGATCTATACATACATACATATATGCGCGCATATATATATATTATATGGAGCCTAGCAGCGAGGTTCAACATCATCATCAAATGAGCGTGAGTGTGAGTGTAGAATCAATAACTGCAGCGGGCGGTGATAGATTTCCACAATGGAGCGTACAAGAAACAAGGGATTTCTTGATGATAAGAGCCGAGCTCGATCCGACGTTCATGGAGACGAAACGAAATAAGGTTTTGTGGGAAGTTATATCTACAAAGATGAAGGAGAGGGGATATAATCGTAGTGGCGAGCAGTGCAAATGCAAATGGAAGAATCTTGTTACACGTTACAAGGTACTCGTATTGTTATTATTGTTTATCAATATATATATATATATATATATTGTTACTTAATTATTACTGTATCATGATTTTTTCTCTTTTAGTTATTCACAATATATATATAGCTAGGCAAAACTTACATAATAGATCGAGTAATTTGTTAGAAATTTTAATTACTCTATTAATTAAACATACATATGTTTCTTTCAAAAAACGAAGAAAAAGTCGTAGATCTAGCTATATAGTCATCTGTAGATAATATTAAAATTAATCACCAAAAATACAAAATTAAAATGTTTGTTTAATTAAACAATTAATATCTGGTGTAGATAGATATATAATTCAGAAGCTGATGATCATTTGGTGTTTCACAAATTAAGTAATACGCAACATATAATATTTTATTGAGTGTATAGGCCGGCCGGTGTAATACTACACCTGACAAATTAAAGGAAACTTCAGAGATATCATATCCCATAGTCATAAATCGATCTGCTTGTGAATAATTAAGGTTCTTATGCTGATGATGCACATTGAACGTACCCTACATGTTATTTCAAAAAGACAGTCGACAATTTAATTAATTAGATCGAAACACCACATGATATACATATGTTGTTATGCATGTGCAGCTCAATCTAGAAATTAAACCATTACAATATTGTAGTGCAGTATAAACAGAAAACAATGAATTCAATTCACCACCACGTACCATTACATTTTATCTTATTTACATTAAGTCCTATATATATATATAGAAATTCATTTAAGCATACGACGTACTTTAGCTAGCTAGAGCAAATAAGCACAAGCTAGTACCGCATATTATCAACTCCACTGACGTGGAAAACCTCTCTCTCTATATATATATATATAGTTCTCATGTTGCTAGCTAGGTATATGTGTATATAGATAGAGATGAAACAAATACTAATAATACGGAGTACGTAATAATTATAGGGTTTTGAGACAATGGAATCACAAGAGGGTTTGAGGCAACAATTCCCGTTCTATAACGAGTTGCAAGCCATCTTTACGGGGAGAATGCAAAGAATGCTATGGTTGGAAGCAGAGAGTGGCGGATCGTCAAAGAAGCATCATCTGTCTACTTCGGATGATGAAGAGGATGAACATGATCATGAGAGTGACGTGGACAAGAATAATAATAAGAAGAAAAAGAATAAGATGGTAACGAGCAGCAACAAAGCAGGGATAATGGAGGATAGTAGTGTTAATAACCTGAAAGAAATTCTGGAGGACTTCATGAAGCAACAAATGCAAATGGAAACGCGATGGATGAAGGCGTACGAGGCCATACAAGAGGAGAGGAGGATCAAGGAGATGGAATGGAGGCAAACGATGGAAGCGCTGCAGAATGAGAGGATTATGTTCGATCAAAGCTGGCGAGAGAGGGAAGAACAGAGACGGATCAGAGAGGAATCCAGATCCGAGAAACGAGATGCCCTTATAACTGCTCTGTTAAACAAGCTCAATCGAGAAGCACATTAATTCATTTAATTTAACTATTATAGCTCGCTTAATTAATTGGTGCTTCAAATTCGTTTTTTGTTTTATTGAGTATTTAATTAATTAGCTAGCTAGGAATTGAAGGGCTTAATTAGTCGAAGACCAACACATCTTGTTATTAGGCCGGCGTGTTGTACTAATTAGCTTGTGCAATAGTCGATTTTGAAGAGATGTGCAAAGTTTTGCTTGCTGATCGATTTGATTTCATATATATATATATATATATAGAGAGAGAGAGAGAGAGAGAGAGTGATGGGAATATAAGACTGTTATGTACCTAAGCTTAGATGTCGGACACTCATTAATTTTTTAAACCATAAAAATAATGGGGCCCCTGACATTTATTAATTAAACAATAAATAATGAAATATTAGTATGTGAGGGGTTCCGCACCTAAGCTTACACACACATATATAGGGAAAAGTGAAGGTGGTGCTGTTATGCACCTAAATTGAGTGAAATCTCTCTCATAAACTAATTTTTTAATATTTAATGTATAATGAATTAATAATTGGCCCCCATGTTTTTTATGGATTAAAAAAATCAACATGTGAGAGAGATTTCACCCAACTTAGGTACATAACAGCACCACCTTCACCTCTCTCTCTCTCTCTCTATATATATATATATATATACAGGGAAAAGTGAGTATGAGGTTGTTCCCCATCTAAGCTTAGATGGGGAACCCCTCACATACAAATATTTAATATTTGTTTGAATTTTAAATAAATACATGGTCCTGCATGATTTTTATGATTATAAAACCAAATGTGAAAGGTTCTCCATTTAAGCTTAGATGGGGAAAACCTTATACTCACTTCCCCCATATATATATTTGTCCATTCAATCTAATTCATATCCATTATATATTATATATAGATAGATAGATGTTGTAGTTATATATATATATATATATATATATATATATATATATATATATATATAGGGAAAAGTGAGTATGGGGAACCCCTCACACACAAATATTTTAATAATATTTGTATTTTAAATAAATGATGGGGTTCCCATGATATTTATGGATTAAAAAACCAAATTGTGAGGGGTTCTCCATCTAAGCTTAGATGGGGGACAACCCCATACTCACTTCCTATATATATATATATATATATATATATGGGAAAAGTGAATATAAGGCATTAAGGCTGTCTGGTAGCTAAACTTATGTGTGAAACTTCTCACATATAAATTTTTTAATATTTTTTATTAATAAATAAATATTTAGGTCCCATAAATTTTATAGATTAAAAAAAAATATGTTAGTATTCTACCCCTAAGATTAAGTATCTAACAACCTTATATCAGCATCCTCTGTATATTGGTGTAATATGTGATCATGTCTAAGGAGAATCTCAATCCTTGGATGTCAAATCTACTCGTTTTGCTATATACTATTCACACGGTTATGCAATGACAAATAGTGTACATAGATAAAATTAAAATATATGAAATGAAGTCCTGTGACAATGCCTTGAATAGTAAAAGTTGTAGAGTTTTATATAACATCGACATCTAAAATGTTTTAATCTTTCCAAGAGATTTTCTGTATTTCCTTGTAATTAAATTACCACCAAAATGACTACATAAAAACTATCGACTTGTTCAAAAATTTGTCTTTTTATTCCAGTTGGAAAGTTAGTCCTGCTTTACAATGATTACATGCCTAACTTTAAACCCCATGCCTAGATGTATCACATTTGACATATGTTGTTGGAGAAAAGAACAATTCTTTGATGAACTCTTTGTGTATATCTAACTTACATAAACTTTGACAGAATTTACTAATACAACAATCTTATAGCTTCTAATAATCTAATTGCCAATCTTTTTAACATTATTTTACAAATTTATTTGTCAAGTAAGTATTTCAGAAGAACTCTAATTATTAATGATATATTGTCACCTTCACAAGTTTTAACTCTACTAGTTAGAATAACTTATGTAATGTTTTTAATTAATTTATTTTTGTGTATATACGTAGTTAGGTTAGAATAACGAGTTTAAAATACTTTAAACAATAACAACATGTTTTTCCTTCTTGACAAAATATAGAGTAATTATCATTATTTATCATTCCATAATTTCGGGCTTTTTCACTCCGGGCTTTGATGTCTAATTCAGGCCCGCTTCCAATGGACTAGCCCTTTGTTGGTGGTTATGCATTCTTCAAAACCAGACACGACGGATTTATCTTAATTACATTTGAGAATTTTTATTTTTTAATACACAAAAAAATGAGCACCGAAATTTATTCGCAACAAAATTGACGAGTAAAGTGACACTACTCATTGTATATCATAGTAGCAAAACAAAGCATACTCCATTTCCTTTCTTTTTTCCATCAAAAGCCATGTTAATGTTACATCAAAAAAAATGGCCCTAATAAATAAAGAAATTACTAAACATCTAAACTTGCGCCTCAAAACTCTATTAACATACTATATAGATGTATAACTTAATGTTGCTTGAAATAATCTTTAAAAAAAAAATTGTTGCTTGAAATAAGACACATAATGGTCATCATCCCAAGCCAATATCGACGTATACCTAAATGATCTTTTAACTACTGTTCCCCGCTAAGCTTTGGGTCAGTTTGGTAGTACAAGACGTCTCCAGTGTCACTAACAAAATGGTCTTTCCTCAAGCTAGTGATTAGTTCCCCGAGTAGGTGGAGAGGTAGAGCCTGTGACTTTTTTGGCTCACGATAATATTTCCCTAATACCGGCTTAACAGCCTCCGTCTGCAATGGAGAAATCATAAGTATATTAGTTTGAGCATGCTGTTTACTTTCTAACTTTCTCAAAGCTCAATCAGTTTACTTCTTGCATTTTATTTGATGACACGGAGCATATGAAAAAGGAATAGTTTGATGATATATGGATTATGAGAAGATACTCACAGCCTCAATTAGGTGATAATGCGGGATCTGGGGAAAGAGATGATGAATGACATGAGTTCCGATGTCATGATGAATATTATTAAGCCAACCATAATCACGATCAATGGTGGTCAGTCCCCCCCTAAGATAACTCCATTCCTATAAAAACAGAACACAAATATTAGCCGGCCAATGTAACTTTCTTTCTTGTAATAAGTTGGCTTCACACTAAAAAGGAAAAAAAAAAAAAAAAGAGAGAAAGAAAAGGAAAAAAGGAACAATTATTAGCCCATATATTCCATTCATATCTCTGTTGCAATTGGAAAGTCATAAAAGTGCTATGTGAATCACTAAAAGCCTTATGTCACATGAGCTTAAATCACAAGAAAAAAGTATAAACCACCCTTCAATAACAGCATAAAAGAATACGTTCATACTTCGTAATGATGAGAATGAGAATATAGATAAATCTAAGATGCAAGTTTCATAAAAAAGAATGCCAAATTTTATGTGATGCAAAGAGTATAAATTTGAATAACTTAACTACAGTTGCAAAATAAGTTAACAAAGAGAAAAGTGAGCATATGAAATATACCTTTCCGCGATACCATGGAAGTTTATCTTCATGACCATGGTGATGCAAGTAAGTAACAAAGTCCAACCACATAACATTTATCTGAAATGAAACCAAAATCCGAAATGATTATTTAATTTCACCTCTTGTTTCTTCTTACCAGATTAGAAGTCATAACAAAAAAAAAGAGAGAAAAAAAAGAAGGGATATTGCAAATTACCCAATATGGAATGCCATAGAGTTTTAGCATTTGTATTGGACCAACAACAAAATTCAAACCAACAAGCAAAGCAAACATTGTTGTCCAGCAAATTGTTGAAGTGATCACGTCTTTCCTCTCTACTGGATTAAACAAGTCACTATTTGGATCAAAGTGTGAACCAGTCTTTCCGGGAGATCTATTCCACTGTAAAGAAAAACCATGGATTTTGTTAACTTGTCTATTCCACAAAAGCCATCAAATAGAAAATGGGTCTGTTAGGGCATTGTATCATGTCCTCTTGCTGTGTAAATATGTTGACATAGTATAATTAACTCGTTAAGATTTCACAAAAAGGACAAGGTGACGGTCTCAAAATTTAAGAGAGATTCATATTTTCATCATCCCATTAACTTCTCAAAAGTACAAAAAAGCGAACTTACTAGATAAAATGGATACGCAAGCAACGGAAAAGGGGCGGTGAAGCGCAGTATTCGTGTAATCCAATCCAAACTCCTGAATGTTTTCTCGGGTAACTGTAAGAAAATAAGACAGAAAACCAATAATAATGATCAATAATTTCCAAGACAACATATTCAACAAAAGAATGTTTCAACTGATAGTACGAACATACCGGATGCCAAGATTCGTCATTTTCAACATGCCCATGGTTTTGATGATGCGTTCTATGGCTGATTCTCCTGTCATATACATTAATGTTCAGTTGAAGAACTCTATATGGACGACATATTCATACAACATCTTTTGATCACATATAAATATTATAATGAATGGTATCATCTGTCAATTCATAATCCAAATGGTATGAATGGCATTCACAATTTGGAGAATCCTACTTAAATAGCAACAAGATAGAGATTGTTGACCAGTCTACCTCATATCCAATTATCCAAATATGACTAAAAACATTGGACCAACTTAATATTGTATATTCCAACTTCCAAAGTGTATAACTTTCTAACCCAAAAACTGCTGGTAGATGCAAGTATGCTAAAGTTGTATTATACAAATTACCATGGAAAAGATTGATGCAAATCTATTTGTCAATAGTGATTCATGAGATAATTATGTGATTAATACAAGTGTTTTTTCAACCGTCTCTTAGAACTTTTACTTTTAGGTGTTCTAAATTGACACACCTTAAATATATACACCGTAGGGAAAAGCTTCAAGTAAATTTATGATGAAACTCAATTTCATGGTATCAAGTTTTTCATGATGCAATTTACTATTTACTTTTACTGTTTGAATAAATCTTCAGTTATTTTTGACCATTTCTCACACTTACGGCAAAAGTCGATAAGCAAACCAATGGCAGATCCACATTTTTTTGGATCAAAATCTAGAGCTAACAACTGAAATAGCATGATGTAAAATAGAGCAGAAGTGTTCCAACCCAAGTTACTTAAAAGCATACCATCCATGATAAGGTACAAGAATTGAAGAATGTAGAAGATGCCCAACCACACTATTCAGCTTAGGATCATTTGAGAAGCTCCCATGGCCACTACAAAGAAAAACAACATTATCAAGATTCAAAGAGCAAACAACTTAAGCAAGTTCCATTTGACTTTTAAAGTCAACTGGTTTACGAAGTATTATGCTTACAGCAGAACTCATGGCATTCTTATCAATGATACTATCAATCAAAACTGGTAACATTAGCTACAGCCACAGGTAGTTCTTTTTAAATAATACACGGAAAAACTGCAACAATAGCGAACATAATTACTCTCCATTTTTAAATTTGCCTCAAACTAGTTTGACCTATTAAGGTCAAGTTACACCTTGACTAGTAGAAGTCAAAACTGATAACACAAATTTAGGATTGATGCTAAAAGGAATGTATAATTTAGATTACCAATTATAAAGTTCATAACAAAAGAACAGAGAGCCTAAACAATATGAACAATATCCAAATCTCAAACGAATGGCAATATATTTACTCTAACATTATTTACTATACCAGTAGTTCTTTTATCTAAAAAGATAACTGTTCATTATCAGCCAACTTAAATGGTCGTGACGCTATAGTTAAAAAGGGACACGAAGATAAAAATGATAAAATTACCAATCATGACCAAGAACAAAAAGGCCCCAAAACATGGTCCCTTGAGCAGCCCAATAAAGTGGCCAAACAAGCCAATTATTAAGATAAGCTGCACCGGCTGCTAAGCCAACAACAATGGCAACATCTCTAACAACATAACTCATTGACCTCATTGGATCTTTAGTCCAACAATGTTTTGGTATAGCAGCTCTAATATCAGCCAACTTAAATGGTGGTGGTGCCCCTGCATCAAATACATCATCCTTTTCTTCCACAATCTTTTCATCAAGACCATTTCTCTGTATGTCTAAATCTTGTTCATCTAATGATGGCATCTTGAATGGGGCACTAACTTTGACAGCCCATTTAGAAATAAGGCCATCTGGGGCTGTTTTTGATGAAAAGATTGGATCTTTATGGTTGAAAACAAGAATCTTGGATGGGTTTTTGATAAACCCTTTAGTGGGTATGGCTAAAGATTGGGAATAAGGTTTAAGGGCACAACCTGATAACACCAATCCTGCCATTGTGAGAGAACCTTAAGATAGACGGAAAGATAATGTTCTCTCTTCCCACTTAACCCTAGATACTTTACTATTTTATGGGTATATATATGTAGATGTATGCATAGATGTATCTGGGGTGCAACTAGATCCTATGGATACTTTTGTCTTGAGAATTGAGAAAGTACAACTTGATTGGTTGGTTGGTTTCTTTTGTGGTGTTTTGTTGAAAACTAGTAGTAAAATTCTTCAATTTTCCAATTAAAACACCTATTATTTTTTAGTGTAATTAAGTTAAATCTTTAACCATTTAATTAAAAAAAACATTATGTCATTGATAGGTTTATTTCAAAAATATATATAAGGAAAAAACCACGTTAGGTTACTTCTGTGCATTACGCAGTATCAATTATTGTGGTTAGATTTTGTTATAGATAATGTATAGCTATATATGTTAGTAAAAGTTTTGACATATGAATTACATATTTGCCTAAAGTCAATACCATAAACGTTTCTAAAAAATTATAGTAACAAATACATTAAATTTATATGTAGTCAATATATTAGTTAAAACTACAAAGGATAAAAGTACAATAAAAAAATAGTTGAATATAAGTTTTCCACATATTAGTAAAAACCACAAATGAGAAAAGTGCGATTGAAACAAAATAGTGATACATAATGGTAGACCCGCTTAAAAGTTATCATATTAGACACATATTTTATTTAATAAAAAAAAAGCAGATTGGCATATAGCTACGCAATAAAAACCAAAAAGGGTTGCAACGTGGTAAAAGACGAACGGTAATACGGGGTGAGAAAAAAAAACAAAGCAAATAAAACCATTATAAAAAATATGGATAAGCCAAATCAATAATAGATATAGACTATATACGTTTTTTAAAAAAGTTTAATAAAAAAAATGCAGACTGGCAGGCAGCTGCGCAAGAAAAGCCGAAAAGGTAATACGGGGTGAGACAAGAAACAAAGGAAATAAAAGCACTATAAAAAATGAGGATAAACCAAATCAAAAATAAAGATATACAAAATCTTAAAAACTTTAAATAAAAACAATATGATAAAGCCGTAAAAACGTTTGACGTATTAAATATATACGTTTTTAAAAAATGAATAAGTAGCACAGCTACCTGCTAGCCTGTTTCACTGTTCATCTATTTGTACTGTTCATGATTCATTCCCTTTTAATAAAGGTATATAATATATGATATAGAACGAATAGGAAAAGATGAACAGTGAATATTTATGGGAAACGACAATTTTGCCTCTCACGTGTGGAGCACATGGCTACACTAACAGATAAAAACTAACGGTCAGTTAGTTTTGAATCAAGGATGCAACTAGTGTGATACCACATGGACCACGAATACCATCTTGCACAAATTTAATTGTATGAAACTTGTAAATGGTGTGATAACACAGGACCAAAAATGCATTTCGTTCTATGATATATTTCTATAATTCATTTTATTAAAAAAAAAAAAAAACCTTTTTCCTTAATTGCTTATTTTCAATGGATTTTAAGGACGGCAGGCAAGATTGAACGGTTTAAACAAATAGAAGATGCATCATACTTTTTGGGGTTGTCAAATTGGAAACATGCTACATTATTATATGGGGTGATGGGGTATCATACTCTGTTTTTACCATTATTAATTAGTTCATTCATATAAATATTTTTTCTCCTAATTGCAAAAAGGTTCTGACTAAGAACATAATGGTCGACTTTATTTCAGTTATACATTTAAACTTTATTACCCATATACAGTTTTCAAAAAAGGTTGATGAACCTATAGTGTGGAAAGGCATAAATATTTATACAAGTTCTACAACATCAAATAAAATATGTGACACCAAACTAAAATCAAACTTCACTGCTAAAAAAAAATACTAAATCATGAATTACACCCCCAATAAAAAGATGTTTAAAACGTTGCATATTAGCAAGAAGGCATTACTCATCATTTGAATAAGCAATTATGTGTTTGCATTGACTTTCCAATGTGATTTTCTTCTCCGCAAACTCAGTGGCTTCAGCATCATGATTTCTATCAAGCCAATTGATAGTCTCATCAATTGCAGTCTCAATTTTCCTCAGTGTTCCATGGCCGAGCTTCAAAGCAATTGATGGATTCTCGGTTTTGTCTTTGAGGTGGTAAACATAATTCTCCAAATTATTGTACGCTTCCACCTTCTTCCTGTGCTCTTGGTCTTCAGCTTTAAACTTCTCGGCGTCTTTCACCATCTTTTCAATCTCGTCCTTTGACAACTTTCCTGTATCGTTAATGATGTCAATCTTGTTCCTCCTTCAACTTGTTATTTCTTCAGCCAAGACGCTCAAGATACCATTGACATCAATCTCAAAGCAAACATTGATGCGAGGTACACGCCTTGGTGCCATTGGTATGCCTGACAGCTCAAACTCACCTAAGAAACAATTGTCCTTAGACCTTGCCCTTTCACCTTGATACACTTGGACCAAAACACAAGGTTGGTTGTCTGATGTCGTTGAAGCAACCTTCTCAACTTTCGTAGGTATGGGAGTGTTCCTCGGGATCAAAACACTCATAATTTCACCGGCGGTTTGAATACCAAGTGAGAGTGGAGTGACATCCAACAGCTGCAAATCCTTCACTGTTTGATCACCCTTTCCAGTTAACTTTGCCCCAAGAATGGCTGCACCGTACGCGATAGCCTCATCTGCGTTTATAGTCTTGCATAGGTCCACTCCGTTGAAGAAATCCTGCAGCAATTCTTGTACTTTAGGAATCCTAGTAGAGCCCCCCACAAGAACCACCTCATCCACACTATCTTTGTCCATGTTGGCATCACTCAAACACTTTTCAACAGTTGTTATGCACTTATTGAAATAACCCGCATTTATCTGTTCAAACTTTGCCCGAGTGATCAAGCTTGAAAAATCTACCCCTTCAGACAAGCAATCGATAACAATGGAAGTTTGAGTAGTAGAAGAGAGAATCCTCTTTGCTTTTTCACAAGCAACCCGCAATCTCCCTAGAGCCCTTGGGTTATCACTTATGTCCTTCCTATGTTTCCTCTTAAACTCCTCAACAAAATGGTTCACCATTGCATTATCAAAGTCCTCCCCACCCAAGCGACAGTCTCCAGCCGTGGCCTTAACTTCAAACATGTCATTGCCAATAGTTACAAGAGAAACGTCAAATGTGCCACCACCCAAATCAAAGATCAGAGCATTAATCGTTTGACGGTTCAAACCAGACTTGTTCTCTAAACCATACGCAATTGCAGCTGCTGTAGGCTCATTGATTATACGCAGCACATTCAATCCGGCAACTGAACCAGCATCCTTTGTTGCTTGACGCTGATGGTCATTGAAATGGGCAGGGACTGTTATTACGGCATCACGAACAGATGTGCCCAAAAAGGCCTCGGAGATGTCCTTCATCTTGGCAAGAACCATGGAAGAAATCTCTTCGGGTGAGAAACGCTTCTCTTCACCTTTGTAGGTAACCAAGACCGCTGGCTTATCGTTGAGTCCTCCCACAATGTTGAAAGGATAGAGTTTCTTGTCAGCCTGCACCATGTCATCATTGAATCTCCTCCCGATAAACCGTTTAGCATCTGAAAAATACAAATAAAAATACTCTTTGATTAGAAACATACACATTATTCAAAGTTATTTGTTACCAAGTACGTACGTAGATCAAAGGAAAACGTAAGGTTGACAGATATGAATGGATGGACTGAGTGACTGACCGAAGACGGTATTGATGGGGTTGACAGTGATCTGATTCTTGGCAGCATCGCCAATAAAACGTTCGGTTTCAGTGAAGGCAACACAAGAGGGCGTGGTTCGGTTGCCTTGATCATTGGGTATGATTTCAACACGAGCATTCTTCCAAACAGCAACACACGAATATGTTGTCCCTAGATCAATCCCAATTGCCACCCTACTCGACATATTATCGATCTCGATCGGAACTACTAGCTACTCAGCAGCTAGCCTATGAGATACACTAGTAGTACATATATAATGCTTCAACCTGCACACACAAACCCCAATAAGATTGGAATGAATCCCGGACGGAAGTTGAACAACAACAACTAGTCATATATATAATAATTACTCAGTTGAGAAAACCGATCGAATACTAATTAAACATCTACTGTTATCTCTCAATGAAAAAAATATATGTCCAACTTATTCCTGTTTTTAATTTGTAAGACTTGAATTGTGTCAAACATAACAACAAACAACGCATGCCACCAAATCTCTACTTACGCTTAATTAATTTTGTTCATGACAAACAGAATTAAAAATTGCTGATATTTATTATTATTCGTATAAAAAAGAAAACGAAAAGTAATAAATTAATTCATTACCTTTAATTTGATAATGGCTTCTATGTAAACTCGATGTCGAACCTGAGTGCGCGCAGTGTATATATTAGCAACAAGGTAGGTCTAATTAGGGCTTTCAACTTTCATGATTAAATTTGAATATACATATATATATAATACGTCTCCAAGGGATATCGATCATATATATATAGTATCAAATTAAATCTAGAAAATTAGTCAATGTGAAAAACGATATCTCTCTAAAAAGAGCATAAGATTGTGTAACCATATATATATTTTAAACAACTATAGATATTATAAACTTAATTATGTCAAATTATTTGTGTACAGTTTTTGGCATATATATTCATCAACACTAATAAAATACGTACGTACGCACGCACGCACGTACAAAACACCAACACGTACGTACATATCATTAACGATAGTACTGTACGTATATATATATATTCTTAGTTATGAAGATCAATATACAAATGATCAATATACAAATGATCGATCTTTTATTTATTTAAAACAGAATGCGCGCAATATGTTATATTCCAACATGAATTGACAAAATTTCTTCAAAGGAGCTCGACTCTAACCAAAAGAGTTATGTGAAGCTGAAATTAGGGGCGAGCGAGCTACAAAAAGCTATCGTACTCATCCATGGAAACATCATATTATTATTGTCTCGAGTAGTAGAATTAGAACCAAACGTATTCTTCTTCAAGTCTTTTGGAACGTAACTTTCAGAGTAGTCGAGTCTACTCAATATATCGGGAGATATGTCGTCGTCGTCATGTACAAGCACCACTCTAGCCCTCTTTGCTGCTGCAGGTCGAGGCCTGATCATCATATGGCTGCTTATGTTGTCAACTTCAGAATCAGAATCAAAATAATCCCGCTTGGTGATAGTTTCAGATTCATCAGAAATTAGGGAATTAGGAAGGGAGGATGCAAGAGAGATTAATGGTTTGTTGGTGTTCACATTATTATTATTGTTATTATTGGTTCTGTAGTAGTAGTCCTGAGCAACTATCTCTAGAAACCTTGTTTGTGCTTCCATTTTCAGCTTCAAACTTTTTTGAACCTATTATTATTAATTATATATACATACAAAAACAAAAAAACACGCTATAATTAGTGATGTACGTGACTCCCTTTAATTACACACATATCACCGCGCGCTAATTAATGGTGTGGAGGGCAAATTGATCAATGGATGCAACTGTCTTTGTTGACACTAATTAATTTGAAGACAAAACTTTTGTAAGATCAACGTCAACAACCTAGCTGATTTTTGTGTCGGTTGATAAATAATTACCTTTAATCATAGACGAGTAATTAATTTACAGTACCTCAAGTTGATCGTTCAAACGTCTTTCAACTTCCATTTGCATTTGTAATGCTTCATTTAGCTGAATACCCCTAATTAATCAATTAAAAAACAACAAAGATCCATACATTATATTGTGTATCAGATATATGATGTGTAAGTATATGATCACGTAAAATGAACGTATTTCCGAAAAGTATTTAAGCCTATGAGGTCACACGTCTCGACACAAATGTAATTATAATTAATTAATTAATTTAACAAGGTATCTGAAACAAAGGGATGATAAATGCCTTAACCATTTAAATATACTTTAAGAAACTATACTTAAATTTTTCCGGGAGCATTGGCGTGCTGATAGACGCTAACCAATGTTATTACCTTCATTTATTACGAGCTCAAGTGGGAGTTGTAAGTATATGATCACGTAAAATGAACGTATGTCCGGAAAGAATTTAAGCGTACGGGATCACACGTCTCGACACAAATGTAATTATAATTAATTGATATAATTAATGTAATTTAGAGATTAATTAAGATCACGAAAATCTAACGTTCGTCTGTTAAATGTTAATAGTTAACGGTACTTAACTGATGAACTTAACGGAGGAAATAATTGTAATTAAGAAAACAATTAGCAAATCCTCTAGAATATTCTCTAGAGGGGACGGCCACATAGGAGAAGGAAAGGGGTTTTATAAACCCTAAACTTGGTCATCAAGTTTTCTAATCCTATGTAAAGAGGGCTAGGTTAATTGTTTTTCACACATTCAATTAAGGTTTCTCAAAACCCTAAATCTCTCTCCCTCTCTCTTTCGGTTCAAGTGGCCGAAATTCTCAAACCCTTTTTAGGGTTCTTGGTGATTCGATCAAAGCAAGGAAAAAGGAGAAGCCAGTGAATTCGTGATCAAGTGTTAGCACGCATACATTCTAGTGTCGTGTGTGCAATCGTAGAGAGCTTTTACTTTAAACCTTTCAATAAAGTTTCTTACTTTTGATCTTCAATTAAAGGTACACGCTTTCTTTCTTGGTTAATTAATTAACTACATAAATCTATCTTCTGTTGCGTGCTTTGTAATTTAATATGATAATTTGTTATATAAACCAACATGATGATCGAGTATGTGGGAGTAAATAATACTATATGCATGCAACTCACGATGTTATGCTGAAGTTCGGAAATATTTCAGAAATGCTTCTCTTTTCAAGTTTGTCTCCTGCACGTACTAATTAATTTTGTATTATTAACTTAACATATATATATATATATAACTAAGAAGAAGTTATTGAAAATTCAATTTCTGTTCATATCTTTCAAAATGGTTCGATGGATCTTTTGACGCATACCTGCCTTTTCGATCATATATGTGTGTGTGTTAATGTGTATGTTCCTCGATCAGCACTGTAATTAAAACTAACCTTTATTGGGTGATGATTCAGGCATGAATTTGGACATCCTGTACTTCTGAAAAACAAACAATGATATATTGATCGCATTTACCCCTTGGTACGTTAATCTCAATTTAATTTTGGCTTAACATCTTTATTGTACGTAGTTAACTAGCCCATATATATATGTATTGCTTGAGAACTAAGCGTAAAATTTAATTAAATGTTGAAACCTAACGTACGGGATATATATGTATGTATTGACTAGTTGATCCATTAATGAATAACTTAACTACTGCTTTTGACATGGAGGCCGGGGAGCGAGATATGATAAGAGACCTGTAAATGGCTTTTGACATGGTAGATTGTGAGTCCTGTGATTCCCATTGTCTTCAATATGCCCTTTGGTGTCGCCCCTATATATTATACGTACGCACAAATTATTTTAATCATCAATCAATCACTTTCCAAATACAAATTAATTACTAACATCCTCCATCTATTTAAGTAATTAGTACTTACTGAGAAAAAAACAAACAAACCTGCAGAGCTAATGATCATCATTTCAAAAATAAATAAATTAATTAGGTACTTACTATCAGGGCCACCGAGCTGATTAACTGCCTTTTCAAACAAATCATGAAGTTCCTGTGTCCATTTCAACCGTTCTTTCCCCCCGCCCGAACCATCACGACAACGATCTGATGATGACGTCAACATATTAATACTTTCTCTGACCATGCATGTATATACGCTTTGCCTTTTGGAGCAAACCCGTTCAGCCCGGGATTGCACAAAAGCAAAGCGAAAGTCAAAACTAACTACTACTACTTTAATTAGCTACCTCTCTATAGAAGGAAGGAAGCTAGCTAGGCGGGCTCGCTAGCTTAATAAAACAAAACAAACTACTGTAATTATTAAGAAGAAAAAACAGAAACAATACAATACAATAGATGTTTCCTAGGAATTAATCGTTCAAATACAAGGCGGGCGATCGATCGATGTGGTCTATATAACGTTTTGCTTTTTTGTCTGCGGAATAAACCAATACAATACCATACAATAGATGTTTCCTAGGAATTAACTTATAGTCACATTTTTCGCTATTTTTTTCTACAAAGTCGCAAGCATGTATGACGACGAGGACATCTACTCTACCGATCAATTGGCTTTGTTTTTTCATGATTTTGAGTTTTACTACTTCTCTTTGAATTTCGTCTTGTATATATGATTTCTATATTAATTGTTAATTTATCTTGCCTTCGTTTCTTTATTTACAGAAAACCTTTTTAATGTAATTATTTAAACAAAAAAAATGGCCATAAGCATTATTTGGCTATATAAACTTTCACCCAAGTGCATGTGCTAGCTAGATACATCCACAATTTCACAATAACTAGTATTTTTACAGAAGCTTCGATGTGTGTGTGTGTGTATGTGAGAGAGAGAGAGACAGATTTCAGTATTAACGTTTGAGTTAGACCTATAATCTCAACCAGGTAATGTGTCTAATCAAACACTATAGTGGATGCACGAATTTATAAGGCAAATCAATATTAATTAGTTGAAAACGTTTCAATTACTTAAAAGAGGACGAGTTTTTTAGCGCAGATATTAGCACCCATTGGGCATCCTGTGATCACTATTTAGGAGGTTCAAGCCCAGGGATGAGCCGAAAATCCCGAGTCCCGTCCCGGGACCGTCCGGATCTCGGTACCGGGAAGTGGTACCGAGTCCCAAGTGGGATCGGGACCGGTATTGGAATTTGATTGTTTTCGAGATTGGGACCGGGAAAATCCCGCGAACTACAGGATTTCCCGGTACCGTCTCCGGTATCGTCCCAATCCCGCCTTATTTATTTTGACTAAAATTTTAGGCTTGAATAATACCTTTGTGTAGACATCAAGATATTTGACCACCACTCCATCGGATTATTAACCATTGTTATTAAACATACTCGTAGTTAGTAAAATGATAGTTACCCTTATGTTTTTTCAGTAATTTTAAAACGCTGTCAGTGCAAGGTGATGTTTAATTTTATATACTTTAATATAAGAAAACAGAATGAGATATCTATATCATCCTAAAACGATACCTCTCAACTCTTGACTAATGACTACCAAAGTGAAGCGTAACAATTTTGACCAATAAAAACCTGGATATATACTGGTTTTTTATGCAAAGCCAGACTACTCTGCCATCATGCCTTTCAGCAGAAGACATCAGCCGTAATCATGCAACCACAACCACACTAATTACATACTTTAATTCATATAAATTGGATCATTAACATAACCAGTTAAACAAGGCAGCATGTACTACTGTACAATAACCAATTGCACTAGAAACATAATGCACTCCTAAATCATATTAAAAGCTTTAAATGATTCGAAGAAATCAACGAGATTTTCATATATATATATATATATATATATATAAGCAGCATAGAGAACAAGGATCCAGAGGGTGAAAGGTGTGCATTTCAACCACTTTGAATATCTGTTATGAACAGTCAGCAAGATAAAAAATACATTACAGACAAATTTTTTTAAGGTAATATGGCATATTGAGCTGTTAATGTTTTTTCCTCAAATTTGTTTCACTTGTGAGTACTATGGCCTACCTCGTTTCATGCACGAAGGGCATTTGTATTGTTTTATTCCCTCCGCCTTGGCTGGGGTAATTTTTACGCATTTGCCATGATACCATCTTTCACATATGTCACAGCCGATCCAAAACTCATCAGCATTGTAATTTCCACCACAGCTGCCGCACTGTGTGTCACCATGTTCATCCTCTTCTTCTTCGTAACTTTCTTCTGCTGGCTTCTGAACGCTTTTCACTTGTCCATCACTTGATCTCTGCAGATAAAATTTTTTGTTATGCTTGTATCTTTTAGCGAATAGATAACATTATATTCATAATGAAGCATGACTATAAATAGGGATTAGGACTTCAAGTATTTGCTTGATTTGATTATTATTGTACTAAAGTTGAATGAAGCATCATTGGGGGACAAAAATGGCTCTCAAAAGAAGACTGAATTCTTCCCCAATGTCTTGCTTATTTTGACTAAAATTTTATGTTGGTTCCCAATTAGCATTGTACTTGATAATTTGTATGCAATTAGATCATAATCAAGCTAAAATAGTAAGGAGTTGTAAAAAATAATAGATCTAGGATTTCCAATCATGATTACTTCAGTAACATTTTTTTTCACAAAAGATACAGCGTAGTAAACATACATACATACATATATGTATATAAATTAAATTATATTATATATATATATATATAAACTTATATATAGGTGTTTCTATGCTACAAAGTTAACCTTTCAGGGGTATGATGGTATTCACGTGCATAGAGTGTTAACCAAGTAGTCCCACCCATTCAGCCATTCTAAAGATCGAGCTATCTTTGTTTCACGATTAGGATGTGCGATACAAGTGTACGACTGAGTTATGCATGAATGTGTTAGTTGCAGAAGATGACCCGCCAGGATTAGTTTCATGACCTTCCAGAAAAAAATGCTAGTCCTTTGACCAGAAGTTTAAGGATTCAAGTCATGGGGATACACTCTTTGCAAAACCCAAGGAACACAGTCAAAGACTTCATACCTGGAAACATGCTGATGTCCTCCTGACAGACTAAAGTTGATCCTAAAATTCTCCTAAATCTAAAAGTGGCAAAATGGGGGATCAGATTCTACCTTGAATCTTACTGATAGAAGATGAAAATCAGTCACTTACAACATTCATCATCATTTACTCTTTTGACAAGTTTCTTAAAAGAATCTGAAGTTTCGGAAGATCTAACATTATTCGGCTATTGCAAGCAAAACTTTCCCTCCCAGACAATTACAAATACAGGAAGCATTGAAGCACAGGAATCGCTCTTTTTGACTTACAAAATGACAGATTAGTCAACTAACAAACCTAAGATTTTTGAAGTAATAATATAGTTTTTGCTGATTCTATGAGTCACTAGTTTGCTGATTCTAAAAACCCTAATACTTTTTTAAGTAATAATATGGTTAACCAAATTAATAGACCTGCTAAAGTACATCCAACTAATCTCACCTTTGTGCTGCCCTTTGCTTTGCTTCCACTTTCTGCTGCGCTAGGCTTATCTTTCGCCGGTTTCCTTTCTGCTACAACTTCAAAGACAGTGGGCAAATCATTAATCATGCTAAACAGACGCTTCCTGTTGAACAAAACGAGAAACAGTAACATAAGTTCTTAGAAATACAGGGCTTGTCAAAGGGGCCACAATTAACTAGAGACAAGACAAAAAGATTGATATCAGGTTCAAAATTGAAATGAAACCCAAAAACATGAAGATCTAAGGGGGTGCTTGGTTCGGATAGGGTAATGGGAATAGGAAAGTTAATAGGAATGCAATGAAAGTATTACTCTATTAATATTGCTTGGTTGTCTTTTTAGATAAAGCACTAGTCGTTTTCTTCTCATCACTTTGCATTTTTTCTCCCACTTGCAGAAAATATAATTTATATATATATATATAACTCCAACACATTTGACTTGGATCTCTTTAATAATACACATCAACACTACCGATCGGAAGTAACCTCCGGCAGCCACCACCATATCTTTCCGGTTCTTGCTTTCCGATGGTGGTAGGGGTGTTAGCGGCTGGAGGATGGGTGGAGTTGTGTGGGTGGTAATGGCTGTGATGTCGGGCGGCGGACAGCGGTAATGGGTTCCAACACACACTGGGCAAAGAAAGGAGAAGAAGAAGAGAGTGGTAAGTAATCAATCCCTTAACCCCCAATTTATTGGGTAATGCTCCATTACCCAGTTTACAGCATTGATTATCTTTGATTTTTTCATCCAAGCATGTTTATTCAATCCCTTTCCCATTCCCTACCCCTCAATACCTCCAACCAGGCACCCCCTAAGAACATGCAAGACTCGACACTTGTTAGTGAGAACTACTTAAATGTTACATAGTTGAGGATTTAATCGCCCCTTTCAACCTTGCTTGTTCTACTTTTTAGCAAGAATTTAACTATAGAATGCTACAGCCTAAACACTTCTGTAAAAGCAAGAGTTTGATCATTACATAATGTGCCAAGATGATACTAAATCGTGCTAAGAAGAACACAGCCCTTGCAAGATAATGCCAAATCTTGCTCTGTTCGTTTTTATAGACAAAATTTTCTGTATTTGTTCAAACATGAATTATATAATATAGAGTTATGTTTAAGCAGAAATAAAGGACCATTGCTCTTATCTCCCTTCACCCCAACATATGTGACTACTAAAATTGGCACACCATTAGTATATATAGTATGTTATCGATCACGTTTCAAAACAAAAGTTCGAAACATTTACAAACAAAATTACCCAAACAAGGAAAACTTGCGAACCAACATTGAGGTCACTAATTTCAAGTAATGATTACGAATGCACAAAATTTGCGATTTCAATTACCATGAACAATTTTTCCGTGTATCATGAAAGATAGTATGGTGTATCATGAAAGATAGGATACTGTCATGTTTGTATCAATAAATAATATATAAAATCTGCTAAAATTGTTAGAATGTAGCAAAAAACCTTACAGTAAACAAGCATTAAGTGGCCACATACATTCTAGCTACTGATGAGACACAATAACTTACAGTGCAGCCGAACATGCTCATTAGATCAATATATTGATTGATAATTAATTATGTTATACTAACAGTACATCCTGGAGGTGACCAGGAAGGGTTCGGAAACGGCCATGGGATACCCCAGGTAGGCCACGAACGCCTGGGTCAAGAGACTGGGCCTCCCAGATAACCTGAACAGGAAAATCCTCGTCTCCTCTTTTACGTGTAAATGTAAAGAGTTGGATAAAAAACATAAACACATATATCAACTAGAGAAAGTAAATACGCAAAGCAAGTACCTTTCATTACGATTTAGACGGGCCCCAAGATAAAAAGCGACGGAGAGCAACCAACAGTCACTGTGAACTGCAACAAGTGAGAGCCAGTCTTTGCGGTTCATACCATCTCTTGCGAAGTTAATTCCAAGAGCTGGTTCGGGAAGCTCGGGAGGAACTTCCTCTGCTGGAAGAGTAACTTCCCAGCTTTCATTGGGATGTCCATAGAGACACAAGTTCTCTTTTTCTGAAACCACCATAACAATCACATGTAGGCGGTCAGCTATATAAAGCATTAGCCCCATCCTATACTAGTTTTATTTCATAATTTACCTCCTCAACTTTTTACCATATTTAGTTTAAAATAAGATTTGCGTTATAAAATCTGTTTCCTTTAAATAAATAAAAAAAGGTAAATAGGAATTTAAGTAAGAACTAATTTGACTAATGTACTAAACATCATAACTAAATTCTGCACACATGTACATATAAGTTATAATATATAACACAAACGTAATAGCATATATATATAAAATGAATTCCAATTCAATGGATCTGCATTTACTTGAACTATGAAATTACCTGGGTCACAAATTCCATAAAAGTCATCAACATCTGCAGATAAAAAATAATTAAATTAATTTATTAATAATTATAAAGTTAGCAACTTTAAATTATTAAAGAAAACAAATGAAAAATATTAGGAAATGAGGTAACCATAAGTCAAAGCACGGAGTATGCCGGAACGACGACCGGAGAAATCTTTGAATATGTCTTCAATTGAACGAGGGCTTGAACCCATTTCCATTTTTTATTTTTATTTTTATTTTTTATTATTATTACTATTATTAAATAAAAATTTCAAAAAGAAATTTCAAAATCAAGATCCGGATCCGGATAATAGTAAAATTGGATTTCTCAGAAGTCTATATATATACAAACGTATATATATATATATAAATAAAAGATAAAAGATAAAAAAAAAAAAAAAAAAAAAAGTGAATTTGACTGAAGACAGATCAAGTAAAGTAGTAATATAATATTTATTTATATTTGTTTATAGAGTATATGTTTTAATTAAATACTCGTAATACGAGTAATAATAAGAAATAAGAAATCTGAAGTTGCTGCGGGGGAGAGAGAGAATGAAGATATAATAAAGAGACAAAAAGACAAGAGAGTGGTTTTGGGATTATTTTGCTACGACTCGCACTCCTCTTGATGATACCTATTCATTAATTAATGCTAACAAAACCTCTCGAGACTCGACATTGACAAGGATTTGGATTGCAAGCTCAAATGAAAGATGCATCTCTGGTTTTCTACGCATATCTTAGGTACAAATTTTTAGAGTGACAAATCTGTGGGTTTTTTTCATAAATCATCTGTAACGGTTTATGGTTTATATCTCGTAATTTAAAGTATGTACAAGCTTCATCATTATATGGTGAGTTATTCCTGATGTCTAATAATTACTAACTGTTAAAAAAACAAGGATTTGGATTGCTTTTCCTACTTTTGTTTTGCCTGTTATATCTTTCTTTCTTAAAGTTTTAAAGAATTACTTAATAAGAAATGTTATTATTTTAACAAGTCATGCCATGTGACACACTTTAAATTTTACATTTATATATCTTCACCATCCATGATATATCTTCTCATCTCGATAGCAAAGCTCTTGTGGTCTTCCATTTAGAAAACCTCATCAAATTACATTACAGATTACACCACCCTTTCTAAAACCGTAACGACCCTTCGATGTATATATGGTTCAACAACTTCAAACATTCGAAATGTTGTATGGGCTCTTATTGGAATGCCAATGCTCCCCATGGTTGCTTGTAGATATATACTGTAGCATTCATGACGGTTGCCAACAGCATGATCCAATGTAATTTAAAGTTTAGTGTTGTCTAACAAAAGTGATTATATCTAGAAAGATTGTAGTTTAATGTGGTCAGTGTTTATGTTTAAAGAAAATATGTTACAAGAACAAGGATTGATTAGTCCTCACATGATATAGCATTGCAAGTACAAAAGAGACATTTTTCAAAAATCATAACATTAAAAGGACTTGAGTTGTTTTCACATGTACGTGTTAGAACGTGATTATGTAATATTGGATAATCATAGGCATAAATATCATCACTAATAATACAGAAAATTGCATATTTTAAACCAAATTCGTATAGACCAAAGTTGTCTGCCACCTCTATTGTACTTAATATGTATGAAAAAATTAACACAAGGTAGCATTCACAACTTAAGATTTCAATTCATAGGAGTAATGCAGATATGACACAAAATAGACCAAAATCTAGCCAACCAACTTGATGACCAGAAGTCACAAGATTCCTTTGACAAATAAATATCTAATAATAATTTGAAAGCATCGGTTTTAACATCTAAAACAAGAAATTTTAAAGACACCACTATAGAAGTTCACCGGCCTTGTGACACAACCTCATGATGTCAACAGCTGCTTGATACCCTTTTTCTGGTCAGATGTCAATCTTGCAGGGAACTTAATATCAAATTTGACCCTTAAGTTCCCTTTTTTTGTTGGTTCTTTCGGTATAGGCATGCCTTCTCCTTTTACTACTTCTTCATATGTAGGACTAATCACACTGTTGATAGGAATGGTTAAGCTCCGTCCATCAAGGGTCGAGATTTGTGCAGTGTAGCCAGTAAGAGCTTCAGCTAGAGATATCTTTTGGGTAACAACAAGGTCGTTACCATCTCTCTTGAAGACAGCATGCGGTTTCTCATCAATTATGAACACAAGATCAGAGGGAATTACACCTCGCTGCTGGTTTCCCTTTTCAGGGAAAGTTATTTTGGTGCCCTTTTTCCAACCTGGTTTGATCTCTATGGCAAGAATTTCTTCCACTGTGGTTGGTCTCCTAATATTTAAAAAGCAGATATCCAAATACAAGACTATTAGGTGACAGTTTCTGCCCATTACAGCAACCAAAAAATAAAAACTAGGAAAGGGGTTGAACATGTTGGAAGTCTCCTAAATGTGTCCTCAAAAACATGGGATCAATTTTTTTTTCTAATGTTTTATGATGGCATTTGAGGTGTTACTTATAAATATATCAAAAGACAAACATAAATATTGACGGGACGAGGGCCTGTATTCTACAACCCTACCCAGATTGACCTGACCTAAAAAGCTACACCGATATTGTAACCCCTTAGCCACCCTATCCAATATGCTACCTATACAACCATTCAGTCATTCACTGATGATTTGCAAAGCTTTAGAAAAACAAGACACCCAAACAGCCTTGGTATTTGCATATAGCTGAATGCATATAATAGCAACTTGTAAAGCTTTACTTACACAATGTACTTTTTATCATTGATTTTAGCCACCATATCCTATTTCTATTTAGGCAGCATATTCAATTCAAATTTCTGATATCATAAAATCTAAAGTAAGTTGCTATTTTGCGTATCATGATGAGTACATTGCCAAATGAACGAAACAATAATGTGTTTCCATTTGGCGTACATCAAGTAAATTGCTAGATAATATATATTACCTTTAGCATGCAGCTATTATGTTAGAATAAAACATATTGGGCTAGTAGGGCTTCTCTAGGGTTACACCTAAATGTTAATATAGCAAATTTGTGTACTTGAAAATGTACAATAACAATACATCAACAATGTATACAAATTATCTTTCTCTCCATTCTTCATCTATGGTTACAAAGAGGGCATTTTAAAGTAGCTAATTATGTAATATAATGCAATTGAAAATGAACGTTACTTTTCAAAGATACCATCTTCAATATATCTACAGTCTCAACTATCACCAAAGAAAATTTATATAAAATCCATATAATACTTTAAATCATGTGCACTGGGAGATCCACACAACTGGAGTGCATGTCGTGAAGCACCATTTGATTGTTGACCAATATGGTGTAGATAAAGTTGAAAGTTTCCAACCTTGTGCTCACAAATCTATATCTGTTCTTGATAAGCTTTAGTCTTTTTTTAATACAAAATGACAGAGATCATTTTCAACATCGTTTGTGCCGGGAAGGGGTGCAGCATTGAAAAAAGTGTACAAAATAGATGTAAATAAGTATAACCCCAGCCCAAAGATGGACCTATTGTTTCCTATTGTTGAAAAAAAAAAGATATATAATTGTCATGACGTGCACAGTGCATCCAAAAATTCATATTTGTTTTAGAAATGCATACCCTGGTCAGAAATCTTCTAGAAACAACCTCAAGATCTAAAACTGTCTAGAAGCCAGTTACCATTCCACGCCTCTCTACCCAAAATTGAGTATTGTTAATGTAACCTAAAGAGCTATAACTGGCCTTTTACATTGTTATATGCTAACCACTAGTTTACGTCGCAGGTTACCATTATTGCATTGTGAACAATCCTAAAAGAATGAAAACTATCTTGGTAGGTTTAACATATATCCATAATGAGCTTCACATGTTAGTTGAGCCACATAAGGACAAAATATGAAACATTAAAAGACTTTTGTGCTAAGCATCCAAAACCATGTTCGCTTAATTTCTAGGAATGTAAGGAATGTATAATGTGATCTCTTTAACATCTGATCTAAGTTTCCATGTCAGAAAAATGGACAGGTTACACGGAATTTAAACGAGTGATTCTATATAGAAAAATGATAAAAACATAACCTATATATAAAGTAAACATCATTTATTCTAAAGATACATGTCACGACGAATATGCTTATAGAATCTGTGAATGTTAAGCAGCTCTCTTACTCCTTATAGCTTAAAGTGTTCAATCGAAAATACCTTAGTCTAACAAGTAATAACACACAAATGCAGTTTAACATCATATAACTTACTATGCGCCTATCTTTCTTCTAATTGTTAGAGTTCTAGTGATTCGGGCATTTCTACAAAGGGCAGGCAGCAATAAATAGCAACTCACTTTCACTTTATTTCTAACCTTGTAACTGGACTTGAAAAATCATTACTAAAAACATCTAACTATACAAACTATCATAAAAATCATTCAGCCTCAAAGCTAAGAAATCATCCAGCCCCTTCATATGGTTAACGGTCAAACTTACCAAAAAATAACTAGTCGCACATACTTGTGAATACCAAATATATTGGAGAGCAAATGATTAGCTCCTATAAGTATGATGTATACATAAAATAACAATCAACTAACTTTAATCTCAATAAGAATCAGAATTCAGGCATGATAAGCAATTTCAAAACAAGGAAAGCAAATCAAAAAGCTTACCCTGTACCATCAGTAACATCTCTTGAAATTTTCATCTTCTTAGTAGTCCCCTTAAACAAATCCTCCAGGCTACAGGGCAATGTACGTTCAATCATTGCACCTTTCCTAGGAGGCATACTAGGGGATCCTTCACCAACACCGTTACCAGCCCCACCTCTAAGATGAGAAAGAATATCTTCACCAAACATACTCCTCTGAAACGGGCCACCTCCTCCGTGTGCCCCTCCCATCCCACCAAAAGGACTAGAAAATCCAAAGAACTCGGAAAATATATCTTCCGGGTTCCTAGGATTAAACCTAAACGACGACGAACCACCATCATGGTGCATTCCAGAAAACCCGCCATGACCGGGAGGGGGCACCTGCCCTTTCAAACCCTCCTCACCGTATTGATCGTATATCGCTCTCTTTTGCTGATCACTCAAAACCTACACAACATATAATATAATATAGATATATAACACAACCCTTGATAAATAAATAAAAAAATCATAAATTTAGAAACTTGATAAAAACCCAGATAATAAAAACAGAAAATAAAGATAGATTACATCATAGGCTTCAGAGATGGTTTTGAATTTGGATTCAGCGTCTTTTTTATTATTAGGGTTTTTATCAGGATGCCACTTCATAGCGAGTTTACGATAAGCTTTTTTCAGATCATCATCACTAGCGTTTCGATCCACACCTAATACTTTGTAGTAATCAACACCCATCCCACCCACCCTTTTAACTTATTCCTCTAATTTTATTTTATTGTTACTGATTATTATTATTATGATTCGTCAAATAGATTTTGGGGTTTTGTAAAGGATTTAGTTTTGTATATATAGACACATATAGAGAGAGAGAGAGAGGATTACGGTGGTGTCTTGTGTTATTATACGGACACAGAGATCATGGTAAGTATTACTGTACTGTTGTTTGTAATTTTTGGTAAGGGGGAAGTTAGCCAAGCATATATTTGCCCTGCTAAAAATTGGTAAGGTCGCTGCCCAATCATATCGTGTCAACTCTTCTAAAAAAACTATACCAATTTTATGTCAAAACATAGCCCATATATGAAGGGTATCCATGTCAATTTATTTATAACAACACACTTTTTTTTTTTCGTTTAATAGGCTTAAACCCTTCGGTTTACCCCGCTATGCTAAACACGCCATGTCTGCAAACTATAAGTTTATTCCGCAAACTATAAGTTTACCCCGCTAAGTTAAAACATAGATTCCCGATTCTCTTTTCGAATTGTTCATCTTCATCAACCGTTTAAACAGATACTACAACATAACATACACAACCTAAGCTGATTATTTTATTATTATTTCGATAACTCCTAGGAAATAGTTTATGTGACTATAAATAGGGGTTGTATTTCTCATTGTAAAATCAGTTTTGAGATTGAATTGAATTAATAGATTAGCCTCTATTTCTTAAAAATCTCCATTTACCTTTATAGATCTTTGATCTTGGTGGTTTGGAGTGACTCCTTTATCTATTAGTATTTCAAGTTGTTGAATTTTCGTTGTACTTGAGTTTTTGCGTGTTTTACGCATCACAAACCCCCAATGACCAAGGAGTCTTTGGCACATGAAATAAAGCAGCCAATGAACTAATATGGTATATCAAATCGTCGAAAAACCCCAATTGCTATGTCAAACCTTGGTAGAAAATAAACTAATAGAGTTTCGGACAACAATTTTGAGCAGTTTAGTGTTGGTTTCAAGTCGAAACTCGAATAAACAACAAAGTTATGGTGATTTTAATTTTTCCGGCAAGTTGGTGAATTTTTCGGCGAGTCTCAATCGGTTTAACTTTTGCTGAGGGTTTGTTCGCTGCTGATTTTTGAGTATTTTGGTACGAATTTCGTGGTCTAATTCGAAGAAACGAAGGTTTAATCGGATTTTTAAGTTTTCTGGCGAGTATTTGAAGTTTCCGGCGAGTTTGAAAAAAAATAATCTGTTTTTTTTTTAATTGTATGCATAAACTAATCCCAAAAAGTTATTGTGTGCATGCCACGTAAGCAGTCAACGGATCAACGTGAAAGTAACCGGTCCCACATAGCCATAATCCTGTTTTATGTTCACAATAACCAAAACTTCAAGTTTCGTGAACACAATAAAACTGACCTAGAGTTCGTACACACAATAACTTTTGAGCATTAGATGATTACATTTCTGGCACTTATCCTTTTTTTTTATCTTTGGAAAAACAATCTTGGTCTTTCTTTCCAACTCTATGAATATCTAATGTATATTTTAAATAAAATTTTTGATACATTAAAGTTTTATTTACTTGATTATTATTTTAATATATATATATATTGACTATCGTATCCACCAATATATTAAAACAGGGTTGAGATATTCTTTAAACGATATGTGGAACTTAATTTAAAGTTGTTTTTTTTCTTTCTAAATTCTTCAACTTATATTACTTATATTTTTTTTAATAATTTAATAACATGAATAATTAAAAATTGAGTTTACGATCCGAAATCACAAGGCTATTTGTCGTCATCTCTATGCTTACAAGTTCCGATTTTGATGTGAATTTACAAATTTAAGATAAGTCCAAAACTTCAACTAAACATATATTATATTTATCGTTATAACTTTGGTTTCAATCATCAGTTTACTTTAACCACAATTTATTTCATACTTACAAATCATGTATGAGACATATTTGAATTTCTTTATAATATAATATATATAACTACCGTATTCCGTACATCGTACGAGTATTAGGACTAGTTGGTTAACATACATTTAATGAATATAATACTTTTTATATAATCAACAAGTTACATTTAATGATCATTAATTTAATTTATTATCATGTTTATATTAATAAATAGTTAATAAATATGAAAATATTTCTAAAATATAAAAATATGTGTTAATTATTCATTTAAAAATGAAAATTTTTAGGTTGAATTAATACACATTAAATATAACTTTTGATTAATAAAAAAATAACGAGTTCATTAGAGGCACTAGTTAGGATGTACAACACTAGTTGCATTTCAAATTAGTTGCCACCACATTCTTTTTATACGCCACCGAAACTTGTACACGTGAAGATGTAAAACACAAATAAAACCACCAGCTTATACATATATTGATGTAAAACATGAAAAAGTATGGATTGCTGGTCTAAGAAAAAAAACATAAAAAGTACGTATCCGGTATCCCTAGTCCCTACCCGATTACTTATGGTCACCATTCATGTGCTATTTCGTCCCAATAATGTATGGAGAATAACTCGTCCTTTTAACAAATCGATGCAAATGTTAGATTATTTGTATAAACAGACTAATCTTTTGAGTTTTGAGAATATTTCGAAATCTACTATTCATTCGGTGCCAACACAAATGAACATACTGATACCATATAAAGTTATAATCATCGAGTCGGAACTTGTAAAACTCACAATTTAGACATTAATTGAAGTTGGAAGCTCTATGTTTAGATTTTCCATATGTTTATCTGTAGATTGAACCTTAAAGTGCTCAAGATGTTCATAGTTCATGTGATATTAATTAAATATATTATGTAATCACATACACAAAAATGGTAGGACATATTTGCTGTCACTGCAACTATATCGTGCCAAACCCTAACCATTCAGTTTTGCAAAAAATGGGACCATTTTCTCCATATGAAAGCCATTCACGCTTTCTAAAGCAATTGTGCGATGTAGAAATCTTCAACAATCTGCAATGAAATGCAAAGGATAGACTAGCCTATGTTAACTTGATAATGTTTTAGCCACAAAAGTAAAAAATCCAGCTTAGCAGACTATTCAGTATTCACAGGCTCAAACAAATCGCTGTAAGGATCCCAATTTTTGATGAATATATATATATATATATATATATATATATATATATATATATATATATATATATATTTTAACGGCAGATATCTTTGATGAATATACATCCCACCTTCCCATGAACACAGTTCCTTTTTAGCAAAGTTCTAATGCCATAACTAGGTAATTCATCCAACAACTAGAATGAATCAATAGTACCATTTGGATCTCGGGTTATAGCCAGAAACAGTGCAGAACACTGAGTACAAAACTAGAAGTGCCAATTTTAAGTATTTAGAATGGATCTATTCGGGTTATATCTACAAAGGACTACAAATTAAAAGGTAAAGCTAACAAGGAAACGATGTTTACTATATAAAAAAAAAGTTTTAAAAAAAGGAAGCTGGAATCGGTCAAATCACCCAAAGTCTACCCACTAGAAAAAGGGTTTTTGATAAATTACTATGAATACATGGTCAACTAAAAGAGTTCACAATGGAATCTCCTATGACTATAAGCAGTTAAAGCCTCCTTATACAATCGAGAGGATGGAGCCTCTAACGAAGTAACAAAAGGTACTCACAAGTTATAAACATACAAGTACTAGTTGGATACCAGCTCATCTGATACTTGATAGTTTTGGTTCCTCAGTCACTACTTCTTTCTCTGAATTGCCTGTATCTACTGTCTGCGATTGAGCCTGAGACTGAGTTTGTGACTGAGCCTGAGACTGTGATTGTGCCTGAGACTGTGTCTGTGATTGTGCCTGAGATTGCTCCTGTGATTGTGCTTGAGACTCAGTCAGTGATTGTGCTTGAGACTCTGTCAGCGATTGTGCTTGAGACACTGTCTGTGACTGAGCTTGAGACTCTGTATGTGACTGAGCCTGAGACTGTGTCAGTGGGGTCATTTGCCCCCGACTTGCCTCTTGAGAGTCTTGTGGAATTCCAAGAACTGCCAGTGTGGACCTGAAAACAGCAAGCCATTTTCAGTGCAGTGAGCACCTAGAGAGGTCTTGAACAACAATTTAGAGGTGGCAAAATAAGATTGAGGATCTGGTAAGGTCAAGGGTCAAATGGATACTTTTTGGTACAAGTCAAAAGAGACAGTTTGGGTTGACTAGAAACAGTTTTAGTTTAAAAAAGTCTTATAGATAATACGCAAGTGGATTAGTTATAATCACAAATATAAGAATTTTGAAAATATCCATATTTCTGAATAACGTGTCTCAGAAGGTTATGCATCAAACTACATTTATTCACCTTTCAACCGACAGACCCAATTCCATTGACACTAATCTTTTTTCCTACTTCTACCAGCATACCAAGCTCGACCCATTCGAAGTTAACATGCAAATACTCAAAAATCACCACCTCTAAACAGCATCAAACACAGTAACTTAATGAACCTTGGAAGTGAAGATCGAATGTCTGGTTGGCTTGCATATGAAGCCAATGGACCTTTTAGTACAGGTTGTTTATTCAATGCAACTTCAAGTTGTGCTGGAGGAAGCTAAAGGGTAGCAAAACAAGTGAATGCACATCAGCATGAGACAGATAAGAGTAGAAATCCTAGAGCACAAGCAAACATAATTACTATCAAGATTAGTTGGCACACCTGCAGTAGCACACTGAAAGACTGAGGCTTGGTTAACTGAGCACATTTCAAGAATCCTACCCAAAGCTTTTGATTTTTCCAAATCTGAAATTCAAAAGCAGAATCTCTATCATACAAGTTCCAACTGTGTAAGATACGTCTGTACTCTGTAACATAAGTTATGAACATTTCTCACCTGCTTGCTCACCAGACGAGATAAAATCTCCATTATGAAATCCACCTGTACTATATTTTGACTGTCAAATATTCAGCAATAGAAGTATATATATATATATATTAATCAGAACAGATTGTATTCAACACGTAACACAAGTACCCTAAAGGAAAAACGAACGCCCCAAGATTGAAAATGCTCACTATCACATTAATATGATAACCAAACCTAGTGAGCAAAAAACATACATATGCTTTCTAGTGTTTGGATAACCAACTTCAGCTAATGATTATGAGATTATTTAAAATATTTTAAAAAAAGCAAGTATCACAGGTTAGAGTAAGTTTACTTATATACCCTAGCTAATTACTAAATAATCAGAATTTGCCAAAACATCGACAATATTTAAAATGATACTACAACATCACGCACAGAGTTAAATCCCCAGACTATCTCCAGCACCATGTTTGATATCACTTGATTATCAGATTACTATTATCTAGAAGTATCACATAGCTACTTAAAGAAACAAACATCTAATAAACCTCCGTAATCGTTCTTGAACAGCAAAATACATCTTATAAAGTAAGCCTTGCAAATGCCAAAGATAGTGTGACTTTCAATCAACTTACCAGAGAAGGAAATGCACCAATTGTCTGTATTACAGTGCGCATGAATAGCATTGGAAGAGGAATCTGCTCAACCTGAAAAAAGGCATTTTAGAATCATGGTGAGTTTGGTGTCAGTAAGCAATAGTGCAAGAACCTTCACCAAAAAATCAGACATCTGCATTCATTGACCAAGAGAAAGTGACGCACTTTAACCCATCTTAAAATATTACCCATTTCAAAACTTGGTTGAAGGTTAGACATACCAGTTGATTTAAAACCTTCGCTAGAACTTGTTGGGTAAATATCTGTCGTTGCTGAAAGCAAGTGTTACATGCTTCCGTAACCTGCTTAAGAAAAACAAAATGAATTCTTGAGTTGCAAGGTGATGAACAGACAAGAGTTGGTAATGACGAAAATGAGAGCATGCCTTCTTAAGGGGAATCCCGTCTTTCTCAGGATCAATGCCATGGATGCCAATCATCACTTCAGCTGGTGTAAGAACTGAACCACTCTGAGATGATTCCTGTAAGTAATGTTACAAACAACCAATCTTAGTATATTAATATTTATTAGTTATGTATACTTACCAAAGACAGAGATACCAATGGCTGTAACAGAGAGCTCAGTAAATGGAAGGAAAAGGGTTAAGTTCATTAGGTAATTTTAAATGGGGACCCAATACATTTTTTTTCCAAATTTTTAATGCTGCCAAATACAATTTAAAAATCATACTAATATACTATTTCAGATAACAATCTAATATTCTGCATTAAATGTTTTAGGAAACTTTATGCATAGAAAACACACATAAGGCATAGCTTTTAGATTAATAAAACTTGACAGATCCTATCAAACAACCCTAGCATGCGGCATACGAGATCCTATACTTAAAATTCCCATTTCACAAGAAGTACCCGCCACTTTATATTTCCACTTCAAGAAAGTGTCATCACGAGATATTAAACATAATAATGCACTTAAACACAATATGAATTAAAAACAAAAGCAAATAACGAATTAAAATATTAATTTAGTCAGCCAACAAAAGTTACCTGTAAGATACGAGAAAGTGCGGTCTGGAATTTATCCACTGGAAGATTTACAAAGCGTGGAAAGATCTGAAGAAGCTGGAAAAGGAGTACCAACAATTATCGCAACATTATAGCTTTTACCATCGGAGAATGAATTAAGTCAATAGACCAAGTAATTGTTCATTTAGTGATTTTGAAACTATGGGAGTACACAATGAAGCAAATAATTTGTTATGATCCCACATCGGCCATGTATGGGATTTGGTTGGTGGTTTATAAGCCTAGGTGTCCCCTCCTCCTTTGAGCTAGCTTTCGGGAGTGAGTTCTACACCTAGCTTATAGCATGATGCGATGGGTTTGTATCATAGTTAAATATAGAACTGAGAATTAGTGAATGTTTTGAAGACAAACACATTTTACATTAAAAACTATTATCGTGTTACTTTGATTTAGACTCTTTGGTTATCTAGGGTCAAAGAAGCCGCTAAGAAGCTCATGTAAGATCACCCACCTAAGACTAGGTTTAAGTAACTATTCGTGCACGTTTTGAAGACAAACACATGTTACATTAGAAACTATTACCGTGTTATTTGATTTAGACTCTCTGGTTATCTAGGGTCAAAAAAGCCGCTAAGAAGCTCACGTAAGATTACCCACCTAAGACTAGGTTTAAGTAACTAATTAAAAAGTTTCAAGTTGCAGTAAGCTCTTTCAAAGCATATATCCAAACACCCTCATAGAGGACATCTTTTGCAAACATTATGTTAGCTAAGAAAAAGAACAAAACAAGCAAGTAATTCAAGTTATTTGCAATCAAAGTAAAGAAGAAAACCTCATCTTTTGGTATGAACGGTAACACCGGGATAAGAATCTCTGCGTCCTGATATGTGATGGAACTTCAAATCAATGTGAAAGTAGAATTCTATCTACCATGAGAAAAACAAATAATATACCTTCAACTTTGTTTCATATAACTTTCTAATGGTAGCTAGCAAATCAGGAGAAGGAACAGCCCCATCTGTTAACGTTTGCACAACCTGTTGAAAAGAAGAAGAAAAACAATAATGAAAAAGACATTCTCCAACTCTTATAAGAATAATAAATTATATAAAAATAATGACAAAAACCTGCATCAGAAGGTTCTCACTTCCAGCAGGTGGATCAGCAATAATTTCAAGAAGTTGAGGTGAAGGCCCAATGGTGCGAACTAGTTTGGGTATTTGGACGGTAATTGCCTGCAAAGAAAATGACAAGTTAAGGATACAAACTTAATTTTAGAATAGCCGAGCTAGTCTTTTACATTAAAGTTGAACGTCGATACACGATAAACTACTGAACCTGCTTTGCAGCTTTTGACATGTTCTTGTAGACGATTAAAAGTTGACGGAAAAGAGAATGTTTCTGTAATTCATAAAAAAAACCCCGCAACTAATTAAACAGCTAATAAGAGAAATGAAACTGTGCAAACATTTATGTACTGATAAGTTGTAAGATACCTTTGTACAAAGGGCAAAATACAGTGACATACACCGCTGTGCATCGGTTATTGAAGGGGATGGAATGCTTTCGGATTGTGGTTGACCGGCCTCAGAGGTACAATCCTTGGTGATGGCACTTACTGACTCATTTAAATGTTTTTCCATAACGTCCTACATATATGAAATGATGAGCGAAATGACAAATTTCCGTATATTACTTGACTTCATCATTACACTAAAACCACACCTTTGCTAATTCCGCATTAGATTCATCAGCACTGGCCGTATCAATCAAATGATCACCGTTCATTGCAGATAACAGCATTTCTTTCGCAAAATCTTCAATTTGCTGAGAAATAGACGGTATAGGGTAAAGCCTGTTTGCCACCTGAATAAAGGATACTGATCATAATCTGAAAGAAAAAATAGAAAAAAGGGAGACATAACCATAAGCTGGTTAAGATTATTCATTGAAAATTCAAGATATACCAATCGTATTGCCTTTGTTTGCACTTCCTCCAAGTGGTGCACTGCACTCTGTTCAAGCGGTCACAGTATGGTTAAAACCATAAGTAAATATGATATGCATAAACAAATTAATGTTGTAAACACATGAGAACCAATGAAACTTGAGAATGCATGGGTATACAAATTTTATAAAACAGGATCTGAGAATATAAATCTGGATAATTACTTGTAAGAGAATTCCTCAATGTATAGTACAGTGCAAGCTTAAATTTGGAAGCTAATACTACCCTACTAAGTACCCCAAGATCACATGAAACCCTATACTACTACTAGATAACCTCTAACATCCTCTAGAGCAATGATACAATCATTTCCAATGGTTACACATAAATAAAAAAAACTAGACACAACATCAATACTATCACTTTAGCCAACTGCTCCTTCCAAAAGGTGAGAATTCATCAGTTCAATCGAGGATTGACCACATGCAGGGGACATGACGAAAACCCCAATTAGAAATAGAGGTAACTGGAATATGGGTCAGGATTCAAGAACCGAAATCTTAAACGGGAACAAAAAACCGATAAACCAGGTACAAGTACAGAAAAAGGAACCAATGGACAAGAATTCAGAAAGAAAAGGTGAAAACAGACCAGAACAAGAATCGAAATCTAATCGAAACTTGGTATTTAGCAAATAGAACAATGACACAAGTCTAGAAGATGACCTGAAATGCAGCTCGAGGTTAAACTTATAACTCAAACAAGAGAGATTTTCGACTTGAACTGAAATCAAGAAACAAGCGAGAGAACCGGATCAGAAACTGGGAACAGGTATAGCATCAGGGATGTCAAATTGAATTTGAGAATACAATGGGAATAGGAAAAGCGATCTGGAACAGGGAAGTAAGACAGCAATATACTTAATGATCTAGGCTAAAAGTAACTCGAAACAGTACCACATAACCTCGGTGGACAAGAACTCGGAACAAGGACGGAAATGAAGTAACATGAAGCTGGTATAAGGTCTGGGATTTCGTGTAGTCCACAGGGACATAAATCGGGGATACGGCAGCAGACAGTAAAGTATAGGAACAGATATGGCAGAATACTGGAGTACTGCCGCCAGCGTTAGTAATCTAGGGCTCTGGTAATATTACAGCGGACCAGAACTGAAAGCAGTGGATGGCACGGATTTAGACAAGAAAACCAATGCCTCTTCGGATCTGGACTGAATCAAAGTTTCAAGCAAGAGGCAAAGAATTCTGACGAGCTAGAGGTAGTGGACAGGATGAGAAGATACCAGGAAGATAAGATGACAGACAGCAAATGGGAGACTTAAAAGGCAGCCGTGCCGATACCAGCGACGCCAGCAACACAGGTGGTCTAGGTTTTCACCAAGATTCCTGTAGGTGGTCCTGTGGCTCAGATACCATGTGATAAAACAAGATCTCAAAATATAATACAGTATACAAACCTGATTAACAAAACTAGCACTATCAACCCTAAGATCACATAAAACCCTGTTCTACTAATAGATCATTTCTGTCGGCAATAAATAACTAGATCCTTTTAGGTGCACTTGTAAAGTTTGAGTACTAGAAGGTGCCTTGACCACTTACCACCAGATACTGCGTTTTGGAACAATTTATGTGCATGTATGGATGTATATAGAGTTTCATATGTGTATATCAAATATACATACTAGAACAAAGTAGTCACAAACACATGTGTTACATATATACCTGTAAAGCAATTTTTAAGCAAACATCTCTAGTCGGTGGTCTATGCAGAATTAAGCTCCAAACAATACTGAGACCTTGATGGACTCTCTCTCCACTGTGCAACTCCTCATTTTTATCACTGTTTCCAGGAACACACAGGCACTCTAACATCTTAAGAACTGATTTAGGCAGATAAGGAACTTCACTTAGCAAGATACTTAAAGATTTATCATTTGCTGGAAAAGAGTCTCTGAGTATTTCTGCCTGCGATATGATTGAATAAACTTTATACGTTGCCTGCTTGAAGATGATAACCATAAAAAATGGAGAACATTTACAAACCACTTTTAGAAGGAACATTTCATATACAGAAGTTGCTGTTGTTGAAGAAAAGAAATCATGGTCTGCTTCGGCCTCCCCAAATAATCTATACAGAACACGTAAGGTTAACTCGTGGCCCTGAAAGAATAAGTCATTGTCATCATTTCAGATATTTTGAATTCATAAATAGTTTAATGATCTTATATGAGAAATCCAGTGAGTTAGGTTGAGCCAATTATTTTAGATTAGTAAACGGCAAACTGCTTCAAAATGGCAATCCTAATTTTATGTTTTGTTCTATTATCAAGTTAATCAAACGTAGTAAATTGATTAGTGAACATAAATGCTGTATAAATAATATGTGCTAGGTTGCACTAGTGTTATAACGAACAATTGTATCACTAAATAGGAACAATAAAAATAATAATAAAGAAAAGGAATATATCTGGGGTTTAGCAAGTTAAACCTGGTAATTAACATATAAGATTGATTGGGATTTGATACTAAACTATCAACACTATTATTCATATTGGAGTACCTATTCTAAAGTATAAAATATTTGTTAATGTTTTAGAAGAAGTCAATTGCTTTGTTTCTAATAGTCGAGATATATTTCTTTCCGAAAAGAATACTACATCAGTTATACATGGACTTTGAAAAATTACCTCATGACTAGTATAATCTGACCGTATGTGTGTTTGCAGAGCTTCCCAAGGATCCAACTCAAGAGGAAACTGCCATAACGACAACATGCAAGAGGTCTTCAAGATCATAAGCATAAAAATAAGACAGCTTATGCAAGGTTATTATACGAAATCAAGCAATTCGAAATATTTTGCTGGTGTGTTATTACCTCGGCTCCTAAATGTGAAAGTAACGAGAAGCGAAGATGTGAACCTCCGGAAACTGCTATGTGCTTATAAGCGTCGATGATACGTATGAAAGCAGATCTCTGTAAATGATCTTTCTGCTCATCAGTCAAGCCAATAACAGGGGCAGACATCTTTGGCAGGACGACTTTAGGTGTAAACTGAATAGAAGTTGCGGTTGAGGAGTTGATGCTGTTTGCTTCTGCCATAGCTGCTTTTGGACTAAGTTCCTCAGACTTTTCTGTAGACAATGAAGGAACTAAATCCATCGATGAAGTGCCTAATTTGGTAACTTGCTCTTGACTATTTTCTTCCAAGTCAGCAGAAATCATTGCAGCATCAACCTGGATGTCAGGCATATCATCATCCCGAGTTGAGGAATCTAGACCTGGTATTCCGTTCTCAAGTTCCCCCACATTGGTATTTTCACATGGAATTGCTAAGCTAACACTCATTACTGACGCTATATCAGCAGTAGGTTCCGAAAGAATCAAATCTTGCTCCATAGCAGAATGTGGTAAAACACTGTCTTTTGCTGCAAACTGAAGTAATACAGCGTCTTTTGCTGCAGGCAGTTCACCCTCATGTTCAGGCTTCTGTAGAATGGCAGACAACACAAGAAAAATGTTTACTAATGTAATTTTAGAACCAAAAAAAAAAAAAACAAACATCAAACAGCAGAAACTTGTGAAACCTAGAATTAACGCTGTAAACGAGTTGAGCTACCACGAGGAATTCGATCTTGAGTTTGAACAGGGCTAACATTATCAAGTTTGTTATCAAATGAAAATATGAGCTCGGAGCATATAAATAGTCAACCTCCAATATCATTTTCTGCTTTTTGAATTTTCTATCTTGGGACATTTTTTCATTTTTCAAGAGTTTTCTAGAGAAGAAAAAATGGAGAGGCTTTCTGAAGAAGTGGATATAGAAAGTTGGATATAGCTTTCAGAGAACCAAGAAAGACGAAAGTAGAGAACAGTTTATGAAACTAAAGACACCCTTATCAAACTTTTCAAGCCGTGTATGTATATATGTTAACAAACTGGTGATGGTCAAGTTTGGTAAATTTAATTCTAACTCAAATCTGACTTGTTTATCACACATAGTTCGGACAGTTATTTTTAAACATTCTGAGCTCTTGAATATTTCTAAAGTAGAGACTGCATCATTGGGACTTGTCATGCTACAGAGAATTGAGTTTGAGCTCATTTTCTGAACTAACAAGAGGTAGAACTCAGACATACACCAACCTCAGAGATCATGTTTATAATAATAGGTATACCTCATCAATGTGTGTCTCCAATGCAGAATGTGTATTTTCAGAAGTAGTAGAGCGTGATAACATGTTTGTCAGATATACAGATAGATCATTATCTTGGGACCCAGTCTTGAGTAACTCTACATCTCCTTCTTGTTTGGGACGAACTAGAGGAAGATTTGGCATATTGGCCATTACTACTTGCGCTAGTAAGTCTGCAGATATACTACTAATAAGAACTTCTAACATTGAAGCAGACTGTTCACCCTGTGCAACCAATGAACTAAACATAGCAACAAGCTGCTGAACCCGTCCGTTGTCTACATTTCCTTTTACTTTGCTTGATGAGCTCAAATCGTCATTCAAGGTGGGTGTTAGTTTGGCACGCTTTACAGGTACATCATCATCTTTTACTTCAGGCCTCTTCCTAACCGCAGGCAAGTGCACGGCATCACATACTTCTATTGAGGGTTTTACATCCTGTAAGATAAAGAGCATTCATCGACATTCACATGAATACTTGCGCCCAGATGTATGTTACATATATTGTGAAAAATAGAAAATTCGGAAAGATTGAAAAACTGATTTCATCATTAAACTACGTACATAATATACTAGCATTGAACCCGCTCACTGCAGCAGAGTTAAAAAAAAAAATTTGTTGGCGATGTTCAATGATTGCTTATCATACCAGAAAAGGTTCATTTAATTTTATAAATAATTTTTGAAAAAATATATTTTATAACTGAAAGTTATAACAAAGTTTGACTAAATGTTTAAGGAAAATATAAATTAATGTTGACGTGATAGGAAAATATAAGTTGTACTCTCTTTTTGTAAGAAAGTTATATAAGAGGTATAAAGCATCTGTAACATTTGAACCATTTGGAGACGATAAGCCAAGTCCATAGTTAATCAAAAGCTTATTACCATGGGTCACATACCCGTGCAGTAGATGAATTACCACGAGAAACTTGTTGAAGGGCTTCTTCAGCCAACCCTCCAGCTTTCATTTCTTTAAGTGATCCAACTAAACGATCTCGCCACTAAAATAACAAAACAAAGTTCAACTACATTAGCAAAAATAACACAACAGAAACTAGAAATACAGCATTCCCATCCATGATGTCAGTCAATGGAATCAAGTTCATATGCTGCAGAGCAACAACGAAAGGTTAAAAGTATACATCCATTTAAGATAGAAATATTAAAATTGTGAAGTTCTGTATTAAAGGATATACCTAAAGCAGATGTTCTTGATTAATAAATTCATACATGACAACCAAAAATGAATGTAGATATTTATGAAAATAAATGCCACATTACAAAAGGAAAATCATGTCACGGCCACATTACAAAAGTAACATGGTGAGTGTAGGTCTGTAGGATCAATAAATGTCTAGTAAATATGGCGAAATGGAAGGGTTACTGGGTTGGTAACAAGTAAATGAGTTTGGCTGAAAGCAAGTGGTGTGCAGTAAAGATTTTACTGTGTACCGTAAGGTTGACTGCCAACACTTTCGTCCAGTTATTTCGATTTGATAAATAATTGATATATCTAGTAGGATCATATGAAAGGCCAACTTGGAACATTTATTTGCCTCAGCAGTAAGTGCATAACACTAGAGATGGAAGAATCATCCAGTGGTTAACAGGTCAAAACAGGGTTAAGGGTTGTATCAAAACAACTAGTTTTTGAGATATCTTGTCAGGTAGGGTTGTTCCCCCAACCTAGTTTTTAAGATATCTTGCCAGGGATGGGTTGACCTGCCAACAGTTTTGAACAACTTATATATGTTTAAAAACATATATATTGCATAGAAATCAATTTTTTAGATGAAAGTGACATATACACTTTGGACGGCTTTAATCCTGTTGCACCAGTTCATCAAGGCAAGGGGGCTTCATCCTAGGAGTCTCCACTTGGTTGAGGGTTCAAGTCCCAACTGGAACAATAGTATAAATTAGGTAGAGGGGAAGCTAGTGATTCAAGTAGATTACATTAAACCAGTTCAGACCAATTGATCCATTCCATAAATAATAATGTTCTAAGTTTTGCCCATCAGAGCTAGGTCGAAATGCAGATAAATGAGTCGAAACTTCTACCTCTAGCTCTCCATAAATGAGCTGGGTCGAAATGCAGATAAATGAGTCGAAATCTTTGATTTACACTAAATCTATCCCATGGTATCTCTCTGACTTTGGTATAAATCAAGAAAAATTGTGTAACTAACTACAGTGAAAAGTGGAGCAAAGGAAGAGTAAAAAATAAATGTTAGGCTGAACTGCAGGAGTGCAGGTACATTGTACATTAACTAATTCCAAATAGCAGATAAGCAGGATAAAAGAACTTTAGTAACAGTACCTGATAATGGAAAGCTTCCATTGAACAGGGAAACAACATAAAAATGCATATTGCTAAAAAAGTTTAAGCCACGATAAACTAGCTCGAAACAGGAAAAGATCTAAAACAAGTTAAGAAAACTTCCAACACATGAAGACATATAGCAGCCAGATGAACATAAAAAAGATGTGAAACAGTTACCGGTGCAGCACCCGGGTGTGTGCATTTCAAGCAGGAGAGGAATGCATTCTTTAAAGTATGATGCACCCCAGAAACTCGACCCGCTTTCACAGCACAGTTTGCTGGATCTAGACCAAGCAAAACTGGAAGAATCCGTCCATAAAATGCAGGTCGCTTCGTTGCAATGGTCGAAAGACTGTAAAGGAGAGAGAAAGCAATTAGTTAACACGTTACGAAGTACATAAGGTTACAAATCATTACATATGATGAAGAAGATGAAATACCTCTTAATTAGCACGATGACCACCATATTACTGAGTGACTTCACGGCTGGATATCTTAACTGATCAAGCAACAAACCCAAATTCCGACTAGCTTCAACTGATAAATCACCAACATTAAGTATGGAATGGCCTCCACGAAGCCATGCTATGTTAAACTCGTCTGCCACAGAAACAATCACAAAGAGAGTGTCGATAACCACACAAACAACAAAAGACAAAAATAGAATTAACGGTCAATTCTAAATACCTCCAGAAGTATGATCCGAGGGAGGGGGTTCAGCAGAAGCACTAGGATCAGCTGTATATAAAAGCGTAACGGCTTCAACAAACTTTAGCGCAAGCAGCTTCCTCCCATCGGTTTCAGGCTAGCAAATCAAAAAGAATCACAAAATTAGGCAGCACACATTACACTAAACAAGTGTTCCTTGGATGCTAAATTATGGGGGAAAACGTGAGTTTTACCTGGTAGGACATGGCATATATCTCGTCTTTAAGCTTCAACATCCATGCCCATGAAGACTCGAGAGCATCATCTAACTCAGTAGAAAACAAACCCTGAAAGCCACAAGCATAAGCATCTATGTACAGTGATTTGATATATAGTAGTATAACACAGAGAGAAGAGAGCAGGGTTGAACCTGGATAGCGATTTTGGTAAGGACACGACGGAACAAAGTGATAGCACAGGTAATGGATTGTCTGGCAACCGCGGGGGTAGCATCTCGTAATAGAGTGATGAATAAAGGCACGATCTCGGGTAACAAATGAGTGTAACTTAACCCTACGTCACCAGCAATCCTACATGTATATTTATTAGGTAAATATAAATTGGATTCGATCAAGTAAGAAAACAACATTGAAAGAAATAATGTACATACTGAGCAACGGAAAGGCGAACGGGGCTGGAGCGGTCGGTGCGAAAGTGAAGAATAAGTTGAGGAAGGAGGTCCGAGACTAATAATTCATCACCTTCTTCATCGTCTTGTTGTTGTTGTTCGGTGAGGAGATTCAAGTGGTGTTTGAGTTGAAATAAGGTGTCCAGTTTTGAAGGTATATCAGTTGATGTTTTGGCCGACTGAATCAGACCGGCCAGCTTCTCCCGTGATATACTTTCCACCATCCTCCCTCCCTTCAATCTATTCAAAGTATTTCATGAACCCTAGCTAACCTAATATTCGTCTATCTTGTCTGGCTCAAACTATGTACCAAGACCCAAGTATTGTGCGATTCCCTTAATATATATTCCTTTTTTTTTGTTTGGGTTATTGTCGGATACATTCTAATCGGTCTTCGTCTATATAGGGTACCACTTGTTAACTCTTAACCTACAAACATAACATAACGCATTCGAACCGGACATCTATGGTGAAAAATTAACTCTTTACCATTAGGCTAGTGTGTGCGAAAGGACACACGGGGCCACCGAGCCGGACTCCCATTAGGTGTTAATAATTTAGACCTGGCAAAATGGACGGGTCAGGCGGGTTTGGATAACATGTCGAAATGGGTGCGGGTCAAAGCGGGTCATTTTAGGAATGCGGGTCAAACGGGTGCGGGTCTGACCCGCATTTTTCTCGAGCCCAAAGCCAAAAATATGATATTTGTTATAAAATTTAAATTAATTTTGAAAAAGAGTTATTAATATTATTGTAGTAATTAGTACTGTGTAAAAATAAATTGATGAGTATAAATAAAAATTAGAAATACTACCAAAATAACTAATTAATGCATCTTAACGAAAACTCTTAGGGCTTTGTTTAGCAAAACCCTATAGTTAATGTATGTATATATATATATATGTTTCAGTTCCTCTGATCTTTGTTGAATCCAATTTGGCAATTTCCAATCCATCGAACTACATACTATAATAAAACTCGCTCAGTGCAATATGAAAAACCCGCTCAACCCGCTTCTTCATTTAAGTTATATTTCAATCTACCCAATTAAACCCAATTGTTTTCATTTTCCAGTGCTCATCTTTACCCAATTAGTAAAATAAATTACCCAAATAGACCCAATTGAAAACATTTGGGTATGGATTGCCAGGTATAGGTGTTATGATCGTTTTGGTTGAGTGGCCATTTTACGCAACATGCTGAAGCCCAACCAATATGTACACACCTGAAAACAGCCCAACTTTGAAATTAAACATAACTCATACATTTGCATTTTTTAGTGGTTTAACCAAAAAAACTTTGTTACGAACGCTTTTCACACTTAACGACCCATATACTCTTGAACAAAACTTTGGTGTATTCTGATAAGTTTATATATGCAACTATAATATAGATATATAATAATAAACATTCGTATAAACCCTGTTTAGTGCACATCCATAACATAATCATACATTTGCATTTTTCAATGATTTAACCCAAAAAACTTTGTTACGAACGCTTTTCACACTTAAGGACCCATATATTTTCAAGCAAAACTTTGATGTATTCTAAGAAGTTTATATACAACTTTAATATGAATATATAATACGAGTAATAAACATTTACATAAACTTGGTCAAGTGCGCATCCATGACTACATCATCAATATACATATCTTGTGACTAGTTGCTGGTTTGTTGTCCAAGTCAATTTTACCTACAATCATAACAACTCAAATTGGAAACATAAAGGCTAATGAATACACATAAAGCAACCTTATAAACAACCAAGGTGTATATAGATCAGTCTAGATATATACAAATTATCTATGTTATGGGAATTAGGTTTTTGTGACAAATATATTAACAACCCTTACAAATCACTTGATTTGATTTGTAAGCTTATTACCCATCAAGAAAGCTTCAAAGCAGAATGTTTGTACGCCGAACCGAGATTAGGATGAAGATGGGGATGATGAGTGTCTTGGGGTTGTTCGTTGGTGATTCCCTGAAGGTAGGGTTCTAGCCTCTTTACCCCAATCGAACAAGTTGAAAGTGATATGCGTATGATTATGTGTGTGTATGAGGTGATGCCCCTTGGAGATATTTTGATCTCTTATTTATAGGGGGAAATGGTTTGGCACCATTTGGACTTATTCATAGGGTTTCCTAGGTCCCCGGTTTTCGTCAACCATTTCCTTAATTATCTCCTTGTAAAGGTGGAACTGAATCCCTAATTTATGGGTGATTAGCTCATTTCCTTTTTATCTCAAACAGGTGTCTGATATCCTTTTGTGCCGCAACGCATTCTTTTGATGTTGTGGGCGGCAAGCTCTGCGTAGCGCATGAGGGATATACCATCACAAAATTGTTAGCTTTTTATATAAAAGTTATACCTTTATAATGTCTCCCTACCAGCTAATTAACCTCTTATTATTATCACTAGTCGACAAACACCACAAAATGTCTTCTTTTTTTTTACACCTTTGCTTGATAAAAAATAACCACAAGAAATCCCGTGTGCTATCTGCTAGTTAAGTATGAACAACAGATAAACCAAAAACCTTAAATGTCAAGTCAAGTCTTCTACAGTTTTGAGTCGACCAAGAAGAAATAGTAGTCAAGTGTAGTTGAGGCAGATGATAATAAGAATTAAAGATATTTGGTTAATTGGAAGAGAAGATTATATAAATAAGGTGGAGTACATGCAAAAGAACAATGATGAAGGTCAATATTTTGTTATAAATGTCTTTTGGTAATGTTGGTATATTATGAAATATATGTTTAAGAAGTACAAAAATATATCATTATAAATATTACGTGTTATTAAAAAAATATATTGATATATAAACTTAAACTAATAGTTATATAGATATAGGCTTGAGATGAACCACCTCCAATTATTCATAGGATATTTAAATTCATATGTTTGTCTCTTCATTAAAAAAAAAACCCACTTAGTAACCACCTTCCAAATTATTTAATGTTACTGTAAAAAATATTGATATATAAATAACTATTAGTTAGATTCAGATGTTGGCTCAAACACATGAATATTCGTATAAGAAAAGGGAACTAAACTCTAATCAATGGTCTTGGAAAGGTCAATTTAAACCATTTTTTAAAATATTGATATAAAAGGTTCAAACTATATATCAAGTTGGATTTTAAAAAGAAATAAAAGAGAACAAAAAATAACTAATATCTAAAATTATAACTACTTATTAGGTATTAAGGTTAATCATAACAAATATTTATCTTAAAGAATCAAATATGTCATTATATATATATATATATAACAATCTAAGGCTCTATAAGAGACTTGGATTGTTCACAGTTTTGCCATGAAACTTTTAACTTATTAATTTTTGTTACATAACTTTAACTTATTTATTTTTGGTCATATAATTTTAACTTATTTATTTTTTGTTACATAATTTTAACTTTTTTTTACTTTTGGCACGAAAGTTTTGTTTGATTTAGTTTTTAAACTTTCATTTTTCTAATATTTGCTGTGAAAGTTTAAGAGGATTTTTAGGCTAATGTTTTGAAGGATTATGTATTGGGCCGGTTCAAAAGGAATAAAAGCTGTCTCTCCAACAAAAACCAGGCTGTTCCAACACTGTAATGTAATGTAATGTAATCTCCAAGGTCATTATCGTCATTTACCCATTCTTCCACCCCCACCGAAAAAAGCCAGCCCAGATGGATCTACACAATCACAGAAAATAGTGTGATCTCCTTTACCTTTATTTTTCAAAAAAACACGCACACACAGTAAAAACCCTAATTTGAAAAATGGGGGATTTCAATTTAGCATTATTAATAGTAGCGATTGTAGTATGTGTACTGGTGTTTGTATTCAATCTATATCTGCTTGTTAATTACCAGCATCCCGATGACAAAAACCAAGCTTACTTTCCCAAATTCGTTGTCGTTTTGGGGTTATCAGTCTCTGCGATTTCTATACTTATGCTGCCTGCTGACGTGGCTAACCGTCAGGCCTGTCAGCATGCTATATATAACGGAGCTTGTAATCTGACATTGCCTATGAAGGATCTCTGGCTTTTTATTTATATCGTCGATGCTGTTCTTGTTTTTTTCGTTATCCCCTTCGCCATGTTTTACTACGAAGGCGATCAAGACAAGTAATTATATCACCTTTACCCTTTCCTCTCTTCTTCTTTCTTTTTTTAATATATATATATATATATATATATATATATATATTTCTGTTTATATGTTATAATAATAATAAAGTTTGGATCTTGAACAATGTATTTTTTTTTATAGGAGTGTTGGTAAGCGGATTAAAAGTGCCTTGATTTGGGTGGTCACTACTGCTATCGTTTGTGGATTGGTGCTTGGTATTTTATACGGTTAGTCTTCTGTTTCTTGATTAAATATATCTATTTTTAAATGTGTTTCATCATTGAGAAAAAAGTTTATGTATGTTTGCGGTAGTTAAGGTGTGATTGTCTATACGATATTGCTTAAGTAGAAGCAAAGTAAGTGCTTTACTGTATTCTTATAGGATAAAGGAGAAAACTTGGTTGCTTCTGATGATACTACATTAGGTCATCGAAATTTACATGTTTCAAGGTGCTAGACTTGATGCTGTATAGGCATTGAGAGAAATTAGGCGCTCCTCAAATAATGGTTGGTATCACCAATGGTGTACCTCAAGAAATGTTTGGCTTGACTCTAGGTACGAGACTATGGAAGGATGTTAAGGAGTATCTCTCAATTTCCATTGCATACTCCTTCCTCCCTAATTCACTGTCAAAGTGTTCAGTTGATGGACAAACCCTGTAACGATGGGTAACTTTTGTCATTTTATCTGTTAGCATCTCAGTGCAACATAAAACATATAAAGTGTATCTGGTACTCCATTCAGAATGAATATTCTACTATCACCTTGATGTGTTCCCCGTATCCAGGATTTTTTAATTTCAGTGACCATAAGCATTTTTGTATCTGCTTTTGCTTGTTGATCAGGTCTAGTGTAAAACTTTGTTTATAGCCAAAATCTTACATTGCGTTATTGAGGTCCTTTCTGGAGCTTAGATTTCAAAATTTTTAGTTAGTTAACTGATTACTAATATTTAACATAGTACTTGAATACACAACCTCTTCCATAATCATATTGAATAAGTTTTGAGTGCAATTTAAATAGAAGTAGGGAATTAATGGCAAAGATGGTAGGCTCTTTTTTCACGCTGACTTCTTGTTAACATGTAGAGATTTTGTCTTATATCTGTAGTTGGTGATTGACTTGGTAACTTTTGATGTACTATTACTTCTGCTTTGGATAGTCTTTTTTCATCATAAACAAACATGACTCCCTTTTAAGCTATGGCGCATTTGTTATATTTTATAGCTTGTAATGCCTTGTGCTCGTCATGCTTATGCATTCAAGTACTTTGGCAATAACTTTGCATGTGAAAGTGACATTCGTTCTCTTCATTGTATACCATGTCATGAAATAGGTGCAAACGTATTGCTGAAATATTATATCTTGATATGATCTTCATGTGCCAGGTGTTATCGGAAAAGTCGATTTCACAGTTAGACATCTTTCTTCTTCAACCATGGCATTTCCAAGCACCTTTCAGTTCTCTAATGGTCAACCATGTGTCAATAGTGGTGCTCGCCAGGTGAGCTAAGAGAGTCTTCTGTTCCTTTATTTACTTCATTTTCTTGGTTATCTTATGCAACACATTATTGCTCGGAGTCTCAGCCTCTCAGTATTATGCTTCATTTCTGGTACTTATATATCTCTTCTATGATTGATAGTGTTCTGCCTATGATGCTAGTCCCTCATCAGAGACAACATGGACAATGCGCTCGACTTTTCCAGAATATGTTGTTGCACTTGCCACTATTGTAGGCTCTGTGCTGTTCTCAGTAAGTTCTTTTCTTGGACTTGTGGATGTGAATTATCGTCTAGCATGTAGCCTGTGATAATGTGAAGTTTTATGCATAATCCTGAAGCTTTGCTTTGTCATACTTAGATATTTGGTGGCGTTGGCATTGCCTGCCTCCCCCTGGGGCTTATATTCTCGTTCGTGAGGCGGCCAAAGGCAGTGATTACTAGATCACAGTATATCAAGGTAGTCAATAGGACCACTATTCGAACTCTTCGTGAAACACTGGATTTGTTATCTCATGTCTGCTTTTCGTGAAAAATACCAATTGAAGCGGAGGGTTTTTTCAAACAACAGGAGGCTGGGTCAACTCTCACCTGTTAATTAATTGTATTGCTCCTGCAGAGTTATATCAGTCAGAAATGATTGTTTGAATTGGTTTCTCTTATTTGTTTTAGGAAGCTACCGAACTCGGTAAGAAAGCAAGAGAATTAAAGAAGGCAGCTGATGCACTTCATCAGGAAGAAAGAAGTGGTTCAAAAGGAAGGAAATGGCGTAAAAACATGAAGGCTGTAGAAAAGGTATGCCATCTCAAAAGTTGTACTTACTTTATGAATTTGGGTGTTTTGTAGCCTTGTAGGTGATGTGTTCTGTTATTAGTTTGCATTGAATATGAGTCCTTTTTTTTCATGATTACAAAAGCCTTTCAATTTTCCTGCTCTCTTGAGAGGAATTCAAAATTAGATGTATGAGTAAGTTGGCAGTACTGTGAGTGTTAAAATTCAGGCAATTGGCTTGTCAATATTCACTGCATATAACTATATAAGACTCTAAGTTACATGTTTTGCTACTGTAGAAGTACTCACTCTGTCCTTATTTAGAATTGTGCTGTAATATATGTGATTCTCAAGATGTATTTTTTTGTCGCATTTTATCTAATCTTATTGAAGATAATCATGGTGTAAAAGACTAAAAGGTTTGATCAAAGTAATAATAACATCTAGTCTAGACCATATTATAAAGCACATTAAAAACTCTTAAATTTAAGTAGACTTGATACAACCATCCATTTTTACTTTCTCACCCCCACCTATTCCCCCTTCAATCTTTCCATTCCTCTTCCATCTTCCTACCCTCATTTCTCTCCTCCATCTTCCAAGAAACATCACCTGTGCACACACACACACACAAAGACATACACACATAAGCTCGGATGCCATAGAGAATTATTGTCGCTGCTGCCACTTTGCGTAGGTAATCTGGTAGTACCTTTAAAAAGGGATTGGAGTGGGGACTTCTCTGCATGAGCACTTACATACTAGATAGTAGATAATATCATCATGTATACATTCGAGTTTTAAAGAAAAGCATTGGCCTTGTGTGAAGTTCTACAAAGGTATACAGATGTGTCTATACAGCCATTGGGGATATATTAAGCTAGAATTTAATACAGAGAGTACTCCATAGATTTAATATAGGCACATTTTTATTCAAAACTAAATAAACAAATAGTGTTGAATGCAAGAAGTACCCTCAAATTCTGTAGTTTTGAAATTCTGTATTTTATAGTGGATGGGCCATAAGTCTACAACACCAATATCTTGCTTTCTGGACATGATAGGCATCATAAATGTGTGCAGTAAATCATTTCCCAAATAAGAATGCTACAATCAACTGGAATCTTTTAATGCTGAATTCAATATTTTGTAACTGTTCTATATGTACCAAAATGTTTGCTGTCTTAGTCAGTTTATCTTCATTTGTTGTCGAAAGTAAAAAAAAAACGAGAGACAGAAGGCTGAAAATATGTCTTGTATAGAACTCCAGTAGGTGAAGCTGTAATCTAAAATGAGTAACTAGTGAAATGCCTTATATATAGCGTGGTTGATTCATGTATGTTTCATGTTAATTTATCTATGAAGGTAGCATGATGCTGTTTAGTTTCATTTTTGTTGTAAATATGATCATTTCTTTGGGTTTCAAGGTTATGTGTCTCTATTCTTCAGGAGCTGCTTCTTTTGGAAGAGGATGTGAATGCTTTGGAAGAGATGTACCCTCAAGGCGAAAAGGTGATAAACATATAGCATTTGCGCTGAATAGTGTTGGGTAATGTTTTTTTCTAGTCTATATAACTTTTTTATAAAATCTAATCAGGCAGAGGCTACTTGGGCTTTGACTGTTCTTGGCTATCTGGCAAAGCTTATACTTGGAGTCTTTGGGTAAGTCATTCTGATACTGGGCAGTGGGCACACAGCATGTCAAGTTAGTTTGTGTAATGCATCTTCAACTGAACTTTTTATTGTCATGTCTGGAAATCCATAACTTAGTGGAACATAGTGAGAACTGATCAGTTATGGTACGACTACACATACACACACACACACATTCTAGCCTTTTCTGCATGTCCTGCCTTGCCTTCTAAATGTGTTGATGCTTTTTCCAGCTTTTATCTTACACATTTTGAAATGTATTCTGACTGTTCCTTTTCTTAGGTTGATTGTTTCAATTGCTTGGATTGCACACATCGTACACACACATACACACACATTCTAGCCTTTTCTGCATGTCGTAGAATTAAATATTTTTCAACAATTGCTTAGATTGCACACATCGTACACACACATACACACACATTCTAGCCTTTTCTGCATGTCGTAGAATTAAATATTTTTCATGCTTTAAGTTATGCGTCTGCCTCGCCTTCTAACCGTGTTGATGCTTTTTCCAGCCTTTATCTTACACATTTTGAAATGTATTCTGAGTTCTGACTGTTCCTTTTCTTAGGTTGGTTGTTTCAATTGCTTGGATTGCACACATCGTGATATATCTGTTGATTGACCCTCCACTTTCTCCATTCTTGAATGAGGTTTTCATAAAGTTGGATGATATCTGGGGTGATTTTCCATTCCATCTCTCTTTTGATATAAGCATATACACACACTGACTTAAATGCATACACATTTATGGTTGAATAATCATATTCTTGTTACATTGACATATTACTTCAACAGGTCTTTTGGGTACCGCGGCTTTTGCATTCTTCTGCTTCTACCTTCTGCTTGCAGTTATTGCTGGAGCAATGATGCTTGGTCTGAGACTAGTGTTTATCACCATCCATCCAATGAAGTAATTTCTTTTTCAACTCTAATAGCTCTGTAATCATATGTTTGTTGTTTTGGTTACCAGTTGGATATCTTGTGCTTATTAACCTTAGAGTGGTTTTACAGATGGGGAGGTACTCTCATGAACTCTTTCTTATTCAACGTGGCTCTCATTCTTCTTTGTTCAATCAGGTATGCTGATTTGAATTTTGGGCTTTTCAAATTGCAGCTGCATGTAAATTGTTAGAAAGTTTCTTTCTACATGACACCGTTGGTGGTACTTATCTTAATGCTAGTAATAGAACGAGTTTTTCTGCTCATCGTCTCTTCTCTAAACTGACTAATACTTTCGAGAAGCAATGATGAAGAGTTTCTGACTAAGATATGTCACTTCAGGTTAATTAACGGTGTCTAATAAATTTGCTGTTAATCACACCATTTGTAGACACGCCATTATGATGAAAAGATAAATTATTTTTTATACAATAATATAGGAGATTCGATATCGCGTACGTTATTATGCATAGCTTTGCTAACTTATCTATTTATCTTCTGGTTATTCTTTTTTTTTTTTCTTATCATGGTCTGGTACTTAAGTTCAGTTATGGCCATCTTTTTTGGTGATTCCAGTGTGATCCAGTTTTGTTCAACTGCATTTGCGTACTATGCTCAAGCTACAGCTGCACAAGAAATATTTGGTCATACATTGCAATCTCTTCGCGGAATCAAATACTTGTACAAGTCAGTGGCAATTACTTCTCCTTTCCATGAAGTGGTTTGTGTTTAAATTCTACTAATTTCTGATCATCTCATTGACATTGACAGGTATAACATATTCCAAATCGCATTTGTCGCCCTAGCAGGACTGACCTTTGTTTACTACGCCGCTTTTGTATGTTTCATTTTTTTTTTTAATTTCTAGCAATGAAAATGTTAATAGTCGTTTGTTTTATCTAAAAACGGGTAAAATAAACAAGTTGACTAAAATTCAAGGGATCAAAGGGGGGCGTACAGGTTTAAAGTCACCCGAAATGTATCTTGGATACATATTAACTTTTAACTGTGTATTGAAAGTAAATGGCTACTTCCAGATATGTTTTGGGCGAGTCTGGAGTTATGACTTGTTTACTGTTAGCTTGATTAAAATGGTAATGAATAGATTACTAAGTTGTTGGTTTTGTCTTGTATTGACCAGGGATGGAGGAGAAGAAAGCCGAGCGGCAGGTTCCAACTATCGTCATAAAGCATGTTATGACTAAAAAACACAGATCCATGGGAAATTTTCAGTTATATTGATTTATATTTTGAGTGCTTCTCTATCGGATGCATATGGCTTAGTCTCATATTGAAGAATCATGATCCGGTTAGAAGCATGGAATTCTTGAGGTTGATTTCTGCTTTTCTGTTGGTCTGATATCGACACCACCTGTATGTATTTTCCTGTAACATGTTGGGTTTCAGTGACCATTGATGTAAAATATCTAAAACAGTAACATGACGCCACGGTACATGGTTTAACTTTTGTGTGGAATTCGTTTGTTATTGTTTGTTATGGAGATTATTACAAAGCATTTGCGACTTGTGGAAGGCCAGTACAATGAAAGCTTTAGCATTGGAATGTTTGTAAGTTGATTGCTTGTAGTATAATACTTCTAGAAAATGAACAAGTATAGCAAACGACCAAATTTGAAGGTTACAAAAATAGATCAATGATATTCGTTACTCCTTTTGTCCCTTTTTGTAGTCCACTTTACTACGAGTATTTATGTTTGTTTTAAAATTATCGGGAATATTTTTAATATAATAATTACCCAACGTTCCAACTTAACTGAGCTTCAAATACAAAGTTAACGTAATATTTAATTAGATAAAGAGTTCGCTAATTATCCAAACCTCAAATTGTTGCTTTTATGTTTTAGGACAACCTCAAGTCCTTGACATAATACCTAAATATAATTTATAAGCAGTCTCTTCAATTAGTAGAGGTAAAACTGTTACATGTTAACCTATTCTATATATCGTCGAGGCATTGAGATCCAAATAATGTAAAACTGTAAAAGATACATTGAGTATTACATTTACATTTTATTTTATATTTTAGGACAACCACAATGAGATGGGAAGAAAAGTATTCTCATGATTTTCATTGAACTAAGGCTATCTTCAATGGAGGTGTTCTTAGGTTCCATTGGATATCTTTTGCCGTTGAATCTTGTCCAAAACTAAGGATTTTTTGAAGTATGTTCTTACTTGTGTTTACCTAATATATTTTTGTTTTTATTGGAGGTAAAAGGATATGTAAGGATGTTTGTATGCTTGTAGATAAAATTATAAGATTTGAAGAATTTGTAAAGATGTATGAAGATTTGTAAGGATATGATATGACAGCTCAAAAACACCTAAAAACGTTCTTAGCATTGGAGATAGCCTAATTATGTTTATAACAATAACAATGGGACTCTCTTTTAAGATGAGATGTGATGCGTGAATAGAAGACACACATATATGTCTCTCTATTTTGCAAAACAAAATCAATGACAATAATTTTGATAGGAATGTACATATGTATATTGACACACGTGTCATTGTCACGAAAAAAGGAAAAGTAAGGTTTATACTAGTTGTGTGGTCGGGATGTGCACGTGCACAAGCTGTCAGTGGAAGGAACCAAATCCAATATCTATAGTCTTGCATGGACGGAGGGAGGATAGTAAAGAGTAGTTGAACTTGACTGACCCATTCAATTCGGAGGTTGCGTAAAGTCCATATACCCCTACACACCCAAACAAACCCACCCCTCGTGTACTGCCTTCTTAAAGTTGTCCTCCTGACAGCTACCTACCAACGTCCAACGCATTCCAACACACTTCTTCTTTTTTCCTTTTTCTTTCTTCTTCTTTTTTTTTTTTTAAACTGCAAAATGAAATATTATTAATAACCGTCAAGGTGCTAGTATAAATATTGTATGATTTTGTATGTGGATATGGCCTTTCCGTTCATTGCGGGGCATTACGAATGAAAGTTACTTTTAAAAAAAAAAAAAAAAAAAAAAGAAGTAGCAAGGTGCTAAAAGACCGAAATTACAACCACCAAAGTAAATATAAAGTTATAAACATCAACTATACAAGCTAACAAGACACCAAAATTACCACCATGAGACTAGATAGACGCCAATAACTAGTCTAAATACCGAAACCCGGGACTTAAATTGCTAAGTTCGTAAAAGGGGTTAAAAAAAGTTATGATTTTAACCACATTTGCCTCTTCATATACTAACTTCTAATTATTTTCATGAAAAACCCCACTTCACGAGCATTTTTGACTGACCCGATTTTAAACCCAAGACCCAAGGTTTCAAATTTTCGCCAACTATGAATCATTCTATTGATTATTGGGTTAGAGGGTGAAATTTGATAACCCGAATCCAACCCACTAATAGTTTAGTTGATGGGTTAACATGTCAAATAGGTAGTTTTAGGTCAAGTGAATGCTTTTAAGTTGGTTAGTTTCAAGTCAAATGAGTAATTTTTGGGATAAATGGGTTGACGATTGACAAATCAAATGAATTGATTTTAAGTCATCAATATTTACTATAATCAAGTTGAATTTAAGAAACTACTAAGTTGATGAGTGGAATTGGCAACCAATAAGCCAACTAAGACTTGATCTTAAAAATAAACTAGTGTTGATAAATTGAAAATATCCAATTTGAACTTTTTTTTTTAAGGTAACGTTTTTAGTTATTGTATAGAGGTGTTCATTCGGTTGGATTTTGGAGGAATGAAGTTATCCGGTTAGGGTTAAATCCATATATGTGACCACCAAATCCAAACCATCCAAATAAAGTTTAGGTTATTTGGTCGGGTTTTGAATTATTAAAATAAAAAACATTTTCAAATTTTAATTTTGTATATGTGAATAATCATGAACTCAAATGATGTCAATGTACACCATTTTATTAATTAATGTGATGTTTTATGTATATTCAAATTAACTACGTACATTAAGTTTTATAGGATTAATTAACATAGTTGTATTTATGTCATTTTAGATTAGGTTATTATAGTTTTTACTTTTTATTAAACTTTAAATTCTTAATCTGGTTTCGGTTGAGCCTCAAATGAAAACTTTTTAAACCAAAACCAAACTATTTATCGACTTCCTTATTCACTCAAACGCTAAACAAAAGCCGAATAACCCAATCCAAATAGTACAGATATCAAATGGATTGGATAGATTATTCGGTTAATCCAAATATTAAACACCCCAATATTATATATTCACAGCCCTAAGTAGAACCGGATTATGAATTTATGATGGGTCAATTGTGGGCCTATGCCCATTGAATGATAGCACCAGATGCATGTATACATCAAAGTAATTGAGGGAAGGGGGGTCTCCAACATGTCAAAATCGATCGAAATGAAAGCTTTACTAAACAAAGGTTGGCATTAAATTTAGGATTACCCAATATAGGCTAGGAAGAATGTCACGGAGAGCCTCATTACTGGTTGCCAATGTAAAGGGTTAGCCCTATTAAAAAGAATACAAGAACATGGGAGGGTAGGCTAGAAAAACACATTCCCTCTGGATTCTCAAATTACAGTACGTATTTGTTTTAGATATGATTATGTTGAAGGCAAAGTTGATGTAAAATGTACTTTTAATCATATAATTTGTGTCTTTCTGTAACAGACATACACACAATTAACATAACATTTTTGTTCGTGAATTGATATAAGATTTAGAGGCAGTTAACAATTTCCATGTACCAAAAGAGGATAGCCGGAATTTTATATGGCAATCCTTTTAGGCTTTTTATCTTAACAATTTTCATATGGAAAGGAAAGAAAAAAAAAACTACTCACAACGTCGTTTTTTACAGATTTTAAGTCTCACTAGGGAGGTTAAGATGTATAAAGATCTTACATTTATCTAAATAAAGAGACTTCTTTCGGGTTATACCTAAATGATAGAAAACAACCTCTGTGTAATGATTTCCATACGGATTTGCCATATTGGCGCCAAGCCAGTCAAAATCCTTTGACTTTTTTCCAAACCTTTTACAATTTTTGGTAACTGCTTAATTTTATTTGTATTTGTTTTTTTTTTCTTTTTGTATTATTTCAATCTCTCTCTAAAAAACACCATCTTGGATATATACTTTTTTTTTTTAATGCAACTCATTAATGACTCCTTTTTTTCTTCAAAATATCGCAACTTTTAGTATATGTGTTATTGAATCTTAAACCGTATTTTTCTTTTTCCAAAAAACCTTAGCAAGTGATAAAGTACATATATACTCGTGGGTTTAAGAAATTAAGGCTTTGAATTTATTTGCAACGTCTCCATTATTTTATTAAGTTGGTTATGTTTGTTATATCAAAATCTAACGATGGACTTTGACTTAATTGTAACCACGCAGAGAAAATGAAGATGTTTAACTCAAAGTTGTTTGAATTATGTAGAATGTTACAGAATAACTATCTCTATGTACAATCATTGGATCAATATATAGGTGAACAATTAATAATTAATCACTTGTAATTATTTATAATATTGTGAAAAAAAAAATACATGTGGGAACCATTTGAAATGAAAGAAAAATAAAAATCTTTAAATTATAATAATTTAATATGTTCATATACGAATAAGGGAAAAGTGAATATAAGACTGTCCGACATTTAAGTTTAGGTATGAAACCTCTCACATACTAACATTTTAGTATCTATTGTTTAATGAATCAATGTTTGGGTCCCCATGAATTTTATATTTTAAAAAATTAATATGTGAGTATTCCACATCTAAACTTAGATACCCGGCAACTTTATATTACCATCAATAATATATGTGACCAAATTCGTTTACGTGTAAATAAATTATAGTTAATATTACATATTAATATATGTGAATGATTTTCATTAAAGCTTACCCTGTAGATATAATCATAATAATGCTAATTACATAATAAGAAAGGAGATTTAATTATTTAACACCATGCTCAATATGCATGATAGTAGCCAGATTAATTAATTGATGTTATGAGAGCTACTCATAAATAGGTCTCAATTACCCTTAATTAGATCATTATCAATTACACATCTATGTTACGTTTCTCATATATGGCAACAGTTACTAGAATACATAAGTCTCAAGTTCTTCCTTTAACTTTTTTGATTATCTCATCAGAACTTTTTGAGTATATTATCGCCTCTTTGAATTAATCTGTTAGTTAATAGTAGTAAATACTGTATATATCTTTCTCACCTGATTATAAGCTCATTTGTATAATAATGTATATTCGTACGTGTACCACCATAAAGAAATCGATCAGTACGAAATACGAATAACAAGTTTCTAATAGAAAAGAAGTTAGAGGGTATAAAAAGAAAATGAAGATAGAGGAGGGATTCTTAAAATGGCAACATCATATTGCATTACATAATGAACTTGACTTATGAAGAGAATCATAAAAAAGAAAAGAAGAAAAAAGTAGTATCGCTTTAGTCATTACTCTTACATGTATCTTTCATTTTTCACTTTTGTTATAATGACCTTCGATTCATTATTCACCATCATATACTACACCGAAAAACATAAGTGCAATGGTTTCTTTTTGAAATAACGAGTCATTGGTCCGTACAATGCGGCAACGATGGTGATAGTAACATGAGATACCCCTCACCGGTGGTGGTGACAATATGTGGTGGTGGGGGCGGAAATGGTGGTATAAATGTAAAATTAATTGATGTTAAATGAGGTAATGTAGTTTTTTTTAAAGATTGAGAGATTTAATTATGTTGTAAATTATTTCATTAAAATATTATAGGTAAATTATGTGAGAATTATTAAATTAATAAGAGTTTAGTATCTGTAAATGTAACTAAATATGAACGAATGTCTATAGTGTGAAAAAACTAAAGTTGTGTTTATTGTATGTAATAAACTTTTGAATCATGTGCATTGTATATATTCGGGTATATGTGGCAACCATATATGGTTGCCACTTGTGAGTTTTTTATTGGTTGAATACTTACAATGCACAAGATTTGAAAATTTATTATATACAATGAACACAATTTTAGTTTTTTCAAACTATAAACATTCTTATATATTTAATTACATTCATATATACTAAACCCAATTAATAAATAAAAGAGAAATATATTTTTGGTAGTTTGAAGTTGTAATTTGATATTTGGAGAAAGGGTTCCCTTTTATATAGGAGTATAGATTAAGATAAAATACTTACATGTAGTAACAATTTTTAACAATGTAAGGTACGATTATCAAGGGCGATACTAAAGGGGGGGCAAGGGGGTCCAATGCCCCCTTCCAAATTTAAATTTTGTTATCTATTTTTAAATTTTTCATAAATTTTTAAAAGTTTTCTATAGGTTTTTAACATTTTGCCCCTTTTTAGATTTATTTTTCATAAGTTTTCTAAGTTTGCCCCCTTTGGAATTGTTTTCTGGTACCGCCTCTGACGATTATATTAGGGAAAAAAAACATACGAGTATTTTTTTTAAAATTTAAGCATTTATAATATTAAGGCTACCATTGTTCTCAATGATATTAATTTATTGAAACTGGAACTTTTTAAACTCTAGAAATTATATAAATAAGCATCTAACAAGATGCTAGATGCAACAAGTTACAACAACGATGTCTAGAAATACAACAAGAGCACAATCTAGACCTACTTGGAAACTTTAACTGCAAAGATTGCAAAAGGGTGGAAAAAACTTGTGTCAATCACAGATATTCAATGCATAAGAAAAAACTCCATCAAACGAAGGTCAAGCCATCGGTTTCACTTCGTGATGGTTTTGATGCAATCTCATACAAGTTCCGAGACACCAAAACCAAAACATACTTAAACAAAAGGACAAAAACAACCTATTCCACATCTAATCAAACCACACACAACTTGCAGCCAAAACTGGAAGTGAGCAGCAAACATTAGTCACTAAATGGACTCGAGTTCCATTGATCCCACACCAAACAACTTTTCTTCTTCTGGCTAAGAATCAAGTGATAAGAAGTTCGTGACCGTAGAGTTAAAAACTTTCATACTGACACCTAACCAAACCACACACAACTTGCAGCCAAAACTGGAAGTGAGCAGCAAACATTAGTCACTAAATGGACTCGAGTTCCATTGATCTCACACCAAACAACTTTTCTTCTTCTGGCTAAGAATCCAGAGATAAGAAGTTCATGACCGTTGAGTTAAAAACTTTCATGCTGCTCATACGAATACCATTATACATCGCATTATTCCTGGCTTTCCAAAGATGTCACCCCCAAATAAAAAAAAAACAAGCTCTAGTCATTGACGTGTGGTATTATTAATTCGTAGTTCCAAAAATCATTTCCGAACATAAGCATGGTCTGTACATATTGCAGATTTGACGTGATCATATTTTGTGATTGATTGCACTTTTTTTTTCTTGATTAGAAAAATAAAATACGAAAATAGTCTAATTAAATAATTATTTTAAATATATTATAAACTTTTAAGTTGTTTTGAGTTTTCAAAAAATAAATAGGCATTGTAAAACCGCAAGGAGGCTTGCATTTGTAGGAAAAATCACATGCACTCCTTGCGCGCAAATGCCAAGCACTCCTTGTGAATCCCAAGCAATGATCACAAGATGTGCTTGCGATTTGCATCCAGAAATGGCACATTTCTTTGTATTTCTAGGTTACTTGTAACATTTGCTTTTCTTTTTTGTGACAAATATTCAAATTGACAAACATTTAAGTTGGCTTTATGAAGAATTTGACACATATATATTGGATTACTGGCTTTACAACTTTTTTTTTCCCGACACTTGCTAGGAACATGTAACATTATTCTAAATTGCATGTAATGATAGTATGTATGTGTTAGTAAAAAAAAAACCTTTTAATTGTAAGAATTTTAATTTGCATACTTATATATTTTAAAAAAGTTTGAGTTCATTAAATGTATAATAATTAATATCTATGAACAAATCTCGTATGTAAGTAATCTCCGGAAGAAGTGTATCAGTTTCAAGAAATTCTCTCCAACGTTCACAACCTTACACTTACAACTGCAAATGACTCATGGAAATGTTCTTTCAACCCATCTGGTTCGTTCTCTGTCAAATCAATGAAGGAACTTCTCAATAGCACCACGTATGGTCCCAAGTGGTGTGTTGGGTAGAATAAGAAGCAAGAACAAATTGCAAACAAGATATAGTCGAATGATTCTGTATTATTTAAGCCAAATGCTTCAATAGTATGAAAGTACATAAATTTCGACAAGTGATTGATTGATTGAAAAATGAAAAACAACTACTAACTTTATAATAGAAAAACTCAACAAACTAATACTGAAAAGCTGCATAAATCTCAGTCTTCAACAACGTGCATATACCCGTTATTTTATTCCCAAATAATCGGTCAAAGTATTTCCACATATTTTGAGTAATACCCACGTCAACCTACATACTCCCCTTGAGGTGGGTATTCACCATCATCACATTCATACAGCCCGACCAGGTTCTTCATTTCCACAAATTTGACTCTACCCAAAGGTTTTGTGAGTATATCAGCCCGCTGTTGCTTCCCACTCACGTGCTCAACTTCTATCAATCCTTGTTCAACACATTCTCTAATGAAATGATACTTAGTATCAATATGCTTACTACGACCATGAAACACAGGGTTCTTCATTAAAGAAATCGCTGCTTCATTGTCCACCAAAAGCTTCACACACTGTGGATTCGACCCTGTAATTTCACTAACGAGATTCCTTAGCCACAACGCTTGACAGACGGCTGCAGTTGCAACCATATATTCTGCTTCGCAGGAGGATAGAACAATTGTTCTTTGTTTTTGTGATGACCATGTAACGACATTTCCAGATAAATAGAAGATAGTGCCCGTGGTGCCCTTTCTTCCTTCCTTATCATCCCCATAACTGCTGTCATAGTAGACTTGTAGTTTCCAATCTCCACCTGCTTTGTACTTCAACCCAACATGTAAAGAACCCTTCAAGTATCTTAATATGTGTTTGACTGCTGCCTGGTGACTTTCCTTTGGGTTTTCCATAAAACGACTCACCACTCCCACAGAGTAACATAAGTCAGGACGTGTATGTAACAAGTACCTGAGACTTCCAATGACCCACCTGTATTGAGTCGGGTCCACACTAGTCCCAACTTCATCCTTAGTCAGCTGTATTTTGTTTTCCATAGGGAACTGAGTAGAGTTACAATGCTCCATTTGTGTCAACTTCATTATTTTCTTTGCATACCCGGTTTGCTTTAAGGTGATGCCTGTTGGATCTTGCTTGACTTCTATGCCCAAATAGTAAGAAAGCAAGCCAAGATCACTCATGTCAAAACACTTCTTCATTTTCTCCTTGAAACAAAAAATGTCTTTCTCCCTTGAACCTGTTATAATAAGATCATCTACATATGCACCCAAGACTAGCAAAAACTCACCTCTCCTGATCGTGTAGACTGCAGGTTCATGGGTGCACTTGGTGAACCCGAGTTCTTTTAGTGTCTTATCCAGCTTAAAATTCCACATTCTTGGAGCTTGCTTCAAACCGTATAGCGCTTTATGCAAACGATACACATGATCCTCCTTGCCCTTTATCTCAAATCCTTTTGGTTGTGAGACATAGACCTCCTCCTCAAGATCACCATTTAGAAAAGCCGTCTTAACATCAAGATGGTGGACTTGCCAACCCTTTGATGCTGCCAATGCAAGGATAACTCTAACACTTTCAATACGTGCTACCGGAGCAAAAACATCCTCATAATCAACTCCATGTATCTGTACATAACCCTTCGCCACTAATCGTGCCTTATGCTTAGTCACGTTCCCCTTCTCATCTTTCTTTAGCTTGAAAATCCACTTCAACCCAATTACCGTTCGGTTTCGAGGTAACTGAGTTAAAGTCCATGTACGATTTTTTTCAATCGACTCTAGCTCAGACTTAATTGCCATTACCTAGCTTGTATGCGTGGCTGCTTCTTTAAATGAGGCTGGTTCTCCCTCCATCAAGAGTAACTCTTCACGCATGTACATCTCCTTAACTTGTTCTTCAGTCATCTTTGGAGCTTTTGCATTTATATCACTTAGTAGTCGGGTCCCTTTTACTGGAGTGTCATCAAAAAATGCAATATTACTTGAGCTTTTGTCTGGAGCACTTGTACAAGTGGTTGATAAAGATGTTTCACTTTGAGGTGTACCTGTGTAACTATTAAACACATGAAATGTTTTATTAGTAGAACTTTGAGGTGTAAGTATTCCGCTTGCATCAGAATTTCCAATTTCTTTTTCCATGTGAGTACTTTTCCCATCACCACAATTTATGGGATAAGAATTTCCCATAAAAATATACTGACTCATGCATGTGCTTGTACCATCTATTTCTTGTTCCACTTTCCAATCCCATGACTTGAATTCATCAAATAAAACATCACGTGACACCTCCAACTTTTTCTCTATTGGGTCATAGAGTCTATAAGCTTTGCTTCCTGGTTCCATCCCAATATAAATCATGCGATGACTTCTATCTTCTAACTTGCTTAAATAACCCTTCACGTTTTTTACATAAGCCATGCAACCAAATATTCTCAAATACTTGAGATTTGGTTTTCTCTTCTTCCAAGCCTCAAAAGGAGTCATGCTCTTAACTGCTTTTGTGGGTATTCTATTCAACAAGAAGACTGCATGTCGTACAGCCTCCCCCCACAACGATTCAGGTACATTCATCGAGTTTAAAAGTGACCGGGTTGTGTTCATGACAGTTCGATTTCTACGCTCTACAACCCCATTTTGTTGTGGGGTGTAGGGTGCAGTTGTTTGTCTCCTTATACCTTCATTCCTACAATACTCATTAAACAAGTTTGAATTAAACTCGCCTCCCCGATCAGTTCTTAAAGCCTTAACCTTGTATCTACCTTTACTCTCAACTTGAGCTTTAAATGCTTTAAAGTTTGCTAAGGCAGCGTCCTTACTCTTAAGCAAATAAACCCACATATAACGACTATAATCATCAACTATTAACAAAAAATAGCGATTACCACCCAAAGATATAAGTGTGATTGGCCCACACAAGTCCGCATGAACTAATTCTAAAGGCTTTGAGGCTCTCCATTCTGCCTCATAAGGAAAACTCTGTCGGGTTTGTTTTGCTATCATACACCCTTCACACACTTGCTTGGGGTGTTGTATGTATGGTAACCCAATTACATATTTCTTTCTAGCCATTAATTCTAGGCCATGAAAGTTTGTATGCCCCAGGCGAGCATGCCATGTCCATGCATCTTCACCAACTTTGGTCATTAAGCATGTGGGTGGTACAGGCTTCAAAGGATGTTTATAAAGTCTATTGGCAGACCTTTCAACTTTCAATACTAACCTCTTTTTATCATCATATAATCTTAAAGACTCATTATGCATGTGCACATCATAACCCACTTCTGTTAATTGACCAAGACTCAAAATATTTGTAGTGAGAGCAGGAATATAAAATACCTCATGAATCATGACCTGGTCTCCATTCTTGCAATGAAACAAGAGAGTACCTTTGCCTTTGATGTCGACTTTTGATCCATCTCCGAATTGAACCTTTCCCGATACATTCTCGTCCAATTCTGCAAAGACTTCTTTCAATTCAGTCATATGATTGCTTGCTCCATTGTCGAGGTACCACATGTTCTTTCTTGAATCATTCCAATTACCATACGATTCTGGGAAAACTTTATCTTCATTCAGCAAAACCATTGAATCAGGTTCCTCTCCACATACGGCCAGCATCAATGTGGGTTCATCTTCTTCCTCCTTAGTAAGATGAACTTCCTGATTTTGCTTCTTATCTTGTCTGCACTCGGTGGCGTAGTGACCAAAGCCTTGACAATTATAACACTTCACATTGCGTTTATCTCATGGCTTGTTATTTCCTCCACCATACTCATTAGGTGGGTTACCACCCCCGCGGTTGCCCCTTCCTCGAAAGGAGCCTCTTCCCCTTGTTCCATTTCTACCCCCACGATTATAACTCGAGCTTCAACCATGAGACCCACCAGGCTTGTTGTATGCTTTGTCACCATTTTTATCATCTGTTTTGGTGAACAACAAGGCTGAATCAGATGTACCAATCCCCTGTCGAAGCTTCAAACGGTCTTCATATGCCTTCAATCTTCCTATCACTTCATCGAAAGTGACCTCCTCCATTTTAATAAATTGTTCCGCACCAGCCACCATAGGAATGAATTTATTAGACACCGTATCGAACAATTTTCGCACCAACTCCTCATCGTCCAAAACCTCACCAACAAGTTTATACTTTGATATCATAGCCGACAACCTTCCACTATACTCATCAATAGTTTCCCCGTCTCGCATACGGAGTGCTTCAAACTCACTTTTGTACGTATGTAGGCGAGCCTTTTGCACACGTTCGACTCCCACATAACGTGTTTTCAACGACTCCCAAACCTCCTTTGCGGTTTTCTTCTTTGCCACTTGCAATAGAATTTCTTCGGGGATCGCTTGAAAAATAAATGCACGTGCTGTCTTGCTCTTCTTCACATCAATGACAACATCTTCCTCGGACTCTATCATCTCCCAGAGCCCCTGTGCATCTAATATTGCTTCCATTTTGATGGACCAAGTTGTGTAGTTTGTAGCTGTGAGAATTGGAACTTGGAAGGGTAAGGTGCTTTCTTTTGGTGGATTTGAAGAGCTTGTGATTAGAGACATGGTGTTAAATTTTGGATATTTTTGGCATGTAACAATGGTAGAGGAAAGGAAAAAAACCTTGCTCTAGATACCAAAATGTTGGGTAGAATAAGAAACAAGAACAAATTGCAAACAAGATATAGTCGAATGATTCTGTATTATTTAAGCTAAATGCTTCAATAGTATGAAAGTACAGAAATTTCGACAAGTGATTGATTGATTGAAAAATGAAAAACAACTACTAACTTTATAATAGAAAAACTCAACAAACTAATACTGAAAAGCTGCATAAATCTCGGTCTTCAACAACGTGCATATACCCGTTATTTTATTCCCAAATAATCGGTCAAAGTATTTCCACATATTTTGAGTAATACCCACGTCAACCTACATGGTGGCCTTTCCCATGGAACAAATTGGCACCGCTAAAGGCAAACATCTTAAGCTGGATACTTGAGATGAATCGACTTCCGACAACCGATATTCTTTTACAGAGAAATATCACCCCATCGTCCACAATTTGTCCAAATTGCAACTCACATCGAGCATCGGCCCAACATTTATTCCTGGACTGTGAATTTGCAGATGAACTATGGACTTTCATTCTCTCATGGTGCGGAATCCCGATAACAAAGCCCACACATGCTAGAACTCTTTTTGAACAACACAAAGACCCCTCAATTGAACCCAAGAAGTTGAAATATTTTAATGTTGTAGTCCTATCTTACATCTGGACTATTTGGAAGACCCATAACGACAAGATCTTTACAAATAAGAGATCCTCTATCCGATATGCCATCAAAGAAATCAAGTCTACAAGCTTTCTTTGGGTGTCAAATAGAGCAAGTTCATCATGAATTGAATGGAAAAATTGGTCAAAGTTCAATATATGTAATCTCTGAATTCTTCTTTGTTTCTATTCTTGTATGCTTACTAGCTACTTGCTAGTCTAGCTCTCTTCTATGATGAATAAAATCGATGTTAATAAAAGAAATAAAAAAATTAACATTTACTATAGAAATAATGGAATTATGGGAAACTGTAATTATTATCTTCGCTAGTTTAAAAAAATTAATTTTAAAACACTCCCACTGCGGCGCAGTGGGGGTTGCATCCACCCACTGCGGCGCAGTGGGTATAATCTGTAAAAAAAAAATTCGTGTTTTGTCTGATCGAGTCTAGTCCTTTCAGATGTGGGGTATACGATGAACCAATAGAAACTGATGTACCTAATTTATACCTATTACCCACATCGTTATTGGCCATTTTAATATATGTTTTTAGTCGTTTTTGTATGCATTTGGTGCGTTTATGGTGTTTGTTAGTGTTTACAGGTTCTAAATAGGTTACGCGTCCATTTGGTACATTTTCGGGTGATTATTGGCCAGGAAGTACGTTATATTGATGAGAGTTGATTTGAGTGGACGAGACGGCAGAGCTTAGCAAGTAATCGAGACCGAAAGTAGTTGGCTTTGTACAAGCTATGACTGCGCCGCAGTAGGGATGCATGTAGCCCACTGTGCCGCAGCCAAAATCCTCGGAAACAAATGAAGATTGCCCCACTGCGCCGCAGTGGGGGTCGTAGGTGAATGACTGCGCTGCAGTCTTGAAAGGAGGAAAAGAAGTCGTGGAAACGTACTGCGCCGTAGTGGTGGTTTGTTTAGCCACTGCGCCGCAGTCACCATGAAGTCAAAGTCAAACAAGCGCAGTGAGGGAAGACGAATCCCACTGTGCCGCAGTGGGAACACGGGGTCTGAAGGAATGGATCGGTTTTGCATCAGATTTTCAGAGAGTATATAAGCAAAAACCCTAGATCGAATGAAGGTTATCCAAAATCTTTCTAGGAGCTGCTCTATCAGGATTCTTCCTTCTCCAATCAAGTGAAACACTTAGGCGGACTCATCGAAGATATTACGGGCACCCATCTAGATCGTATCTACTTATTGTCTAGCATTTTATTTTCTTCAAACAATTGGTACATCATGTTTCTCTTCTATTTTATTCATTATTGTGAATTGATCATGAGTGGCTAACTGTTTAATCATCCACCTTGATGAAACCAGACGGATAATGTGATTGCAACATTTTTAATTCAAAAGGGTTTATTTAATTATCGTTGTTCTGTGATCTTGATGATATTAATTCTTTTCATTTATTAATTTCGATATTGGTTGCATATGATTCTTCGTTGGTGGTACCAGTTGAATGTGTATGTGATTTTAAAACAGTTACTTGTCTATAAGTAATTATCATTAGTTCATGGTATGATAGTGAATATCATTTTAAGAAAAGATTAATTTTGTAAACGTGATTGATATCGGTTGGTGGTACCATGTTTTTGTCACATAGGTTCAATTGATAATTTGATAGTCAATAAAACTGATTGCTAGAAGAATTGTCTTGGTTTTGGTGGTACCGGCTTGGGTAATTCGACTAGTAGTTAGGTGATTCGATAATTTGTTCACGGTTGGTGGTACCACGTGAGTAGCTTAATCTTGTCATGATTATCTTTTAAACTCTAGAGAATTTGTTCTTCATCAAATGCAATCACATTTAAAGTCAAGGGAAGTCAAGGTGGATGACTTTTAATTAACTGTCTAAACTGTTCTTTTAAATTTATGCAAACATTTTGCAAAACCAATTTATTTAATTGTCAAAAAGGAATTTCGAAGCAACACCCGTTTTCCAAACCATTTTACAAGCAACTAATCATTTCACAGTCCCTGAGAACGAACTTAGACTTACCTCTTAACTATATTACAAACGATCGGGTCCACTGCCCGTGAGTGCGTAGTAGTGAGTTTTTGGGTAGTTTTAATTTATAAATTTAAAGCTCAATTTTGCACATGAGAAACAAAACACAAAACCAAAAAAACTATGTAATAAACCAACAAAAACCCAAAGAAAAATAATCTTAACGGGATTCGATATAGCAAAATCCGAAAAAACGCGTGGTATAGGCGGACCAATAGAAAGAAAACACAAAAGCAAAAAAAACTATGTAAGAAACCAAGAAAAACCGAAAGAAAAATAACCTTAACAGAATCCGAAATGGCAAAATCTGGGAAAAAACACGGGGTACAGGTGGACCAATAGAACAGCGCCACGTGGCACGTGACACTGTTCATTGGGAATCTATAAGAAACGTGTGATGTGTCACTTTATAACCGATGACACGTGTCAAATTTTAATAAGCATGGTTACTATTGATAACCATGCCAAAAAAACCGAAAGAAAAAACTCCAAACGGGATCCGTAATGTCAGAATATAAATAGTGATGCATGGTATATGATGAACCAATAAAAGAGATCATATAAGCAAAAAAAAAAAGTTATCGAAAAACCAAGAAAAAGCGAAAGATAAATAATATTAAAGAAAATAAAAATAACAAAGGAAAAATAAAATGTTGAGTAAAAGTTTTCAATATATTAATTGAGAACATAAAAGCCAAAAAACTATGATGAACACAAAAAAAAACCCCAAACGGGATCCAAAATGGCAAAATCTAAATAGTAATGTGAGGTATACGATGAACCAATTGAAAGAAAACACAAAAGCAAAAAACTATGTAATAAACCAACAAAAACCGAAAGAAAAATAACTTTTACGGGATCCGATATGGCAAATCCGAAAAAATGCAGGGTATAGGTGGACCAATAGAAGAAAACACAAAAGCAAAAAAAAACTATGTAGGAAACCAAGAAAAACCGAACGAAAAATAACATTAACGGAATCCGATATGGCAAAAGCTGAGAAAAAACGCGGTGTACAGGAGGAACAATAGAACCGCGCCACGTGACACTGTTCATTGGGCTCGCCTTTAATGAGATTACGAGTAAAAGTTTTCAATATATTAATTGAGAACACAAAAGCCAAAAAATTATGATGAATACAAAAAAAAAACTCCAAACGGGATCCAAAATGGCAAAATCTAAATAGTGATGTGAGGTATACGATGAACCAATAGAAAGAAAACACAAAAGCAAAAAAAATATGTAATAAACCAACAAAAACCGAAACAAAAATAACCTTAACGGGATTTGATATGGCAAAATCCGGAAAAAAGCGGGGTATAGGTGGACCAATAGAAAGAAAACACAAAAGCAAAAAAACCTATGTAGGAAACCAAGAAAAACCGAACGAAAAATAACATTAACGGAATCCGATATGGCAAAATCTGAAAAAAAAACGCGAGGTATAGGTAGACCAATAGAACAGTGCCACATGGCACGTGACATCCTTCATTGGGCTCGCCTTTAACGAGATTACAATATCTCAAAGCAAAAACATCTTTGCGTCTTGGTGTCGTAGTAGTTTTATCCATTTGGTATCAATTGACTTGGGCCTACCAAGTTTGTATATGCAAATTATTTATTAAACCATGTTTTAAAACCGGTAATTTAACCGGACCAGGTGAATCGGCCTATCTATACTATATTATAAAAAGAATAGCCCCATATTAAAAGTTACATGGGGGAAAATGTCTAAAATACCCTTAATTATATATTACACTATTAGTCCTTAATCTTTTAAAGTATCTCAAATTCTCAATTAACTCTTTACATTAATTACTTTTACATCAATTATCTATATCACTCGACGCCGCCTCTACCATCAACAGTCGTCCCCCACCTACACCGTCGCCGCCACGAACACCGCCGCATAGCGCGGGTACCGTGCTAGTCATAGTAAGCTATTTAAGGGTTTTTTTTTACTAAAATTGTCATATAATTTACATTTTATTTCTTTCTAGATCATTGAATATTTTATTCCCGGACATGAATAAAAACCTATTTAAAAGTTAGACTGGTAGGCAATGGGTTGATAGCCCAGTAACATCTCAGACCTCTAATGAAGGTTTATTTTTTGGGCAACTAGCTAGGGTTCGAGCTCAAGGGGCGCAAGTTTACCACAAATGACATTCAATGTCGTATATATCGTGTCATTTGGCGATCTATCTGGGGGTTTTCCCTATGAACTACCGCGATGGCATACTGCCCGGTAGGTATAGAGATCACATATGGGGTGAACAAGCTCTAACCAAAAAACAAACGTTCAAAAAAAAAGCTAGACCGGTAATTTAACATTACACTTTGACCTTTTCAAATTAAAAACATAAATAAAACATGATCTCGGATATAAATTTCATAATTATAACTACTAATTTAGGGCTCATGTACTCCAAATCTCATAAAAAAGAATTGAGAAACGATCGTAATAATTCAAAAGGTTGAAGTAACTTTCGTTGAACTTAATATCATCTTTTAATGAACTAACATTAAATAAAAAATTTTAATGACCTATATGAGACAATTTAACAACTATTTATAACCTAGTAAGGAATAAAATTGTTAAATGGCTTGAAAAGGATAAAATGAAAAGTTTATAGAGATTTTGAAGAAAAAACTCTTTTTTTTCAAACAACAAATTCATTTGAACTACTCTATTACATCAAATATTTTAAGTTATTTGAAGATTAAGACTAAATTTAAGATTTTTATTCCACTAGGCATAAGTCTTTATTAAGTGATCGAGATAAACCTTATATATATTACTAGTTAGTTAATGGTTTATATTTTTTTCTAAATTTTTAATTTATATTTTATATAAAAATATTAGTGTATCAAACTTCTTATAAATCAAAAGAAAAAAAATACAAAGCAAGATAGAATTAAGCTAGATTCACTCAAAAGTAATATCAAATATATACAATATAACAGCAAAAATAACAGTAAAAAATAAAATTAATTAAAAAAAGTTTAACTAACCATATATGTACGTACGTTGATATTGATTAATGCTACGACTAGGGTTGTCAATATCGACCCAACCTGAACCCAACCAGAAAAAAACTTAGGTTAGGGTTGGGGATTTTCGAAAATAAAAAGATGATTCACATCCAAAATAAAAAGATGATTCAAAATTTTGTGAGATGCTAACTGATGTTGGGTGAGACACTAAGTTTATTAACTTTGTGCCAAGTTCTAATAATACCCTTGAATTTCGTTCTTTTTTTGGTACGTTTACACATCAATGATAGAGCTTTATAATGGTTGATTTATTCCATTATATATTTATATATATTTTGCTTATCAAGTCATATGAGTTGGGTCATGGGTTGGCGGGTTGTGGGTCAAATTTGAAATTTCTAACCTGAAATTTTTAGTGGGTTGGGTTAGGTAAGAGTTTTTCAACCTACCAACCTGTCAACCCGAACCCGCCAACCCACGACCCAACCCATTGACAACCCTAGACTGCTTACGATGTACATATATGCATATATATATATATATATATATATATATATATATAGGTGAGATATTTTGATACCACCTCTTATTTTAGGACCAACTAGGACCATTGATTTTTGTACACCATCATCATCTATTACGATATACAAGACTTTTTTTGTAAAAACATTAAGTCTTTCCGGCGATGGACCCATTAGAAAATCATGTGTAAGTAAGTTACTTACACATGTGTAAGTTAACTTACGAAAATCAATGGTCCTTTTTTGGATTTTTTTTAGTTGGTCTCAAATTATCTTTCCCCTATATATATATATATATATATATATATATATATATATAGGATAGAGATCAAATGAGAAGGTCCTTAAGGAGAGAAGGTTCGTTTTTTTTTAACTTGTTTTTTTGACTTTTATTCTTTTTTTCACATTTTTCATTCTCTTTAATTAACTTATTCCATATAAAAATTTTAAAAAAGTTTTAAAAATTAGTTTTTTCAAAGGGCATAGCCCGTAAGCTATAGGCGAAGCCTTTCGGCTTATGGCGGAGCCATAATAGCTAAGGGCGAAGCCTGTTAGGTAGATCACCCCATCACCGATCACCCCCTATAAATCACCCTCTATGACCTATCACTCCTACCAGCTACCTCTTATTAATATTCTTAAGGGCGAAGCCCGTACCGTACCCTTACATGTATAACTCACTAACTCGGGTTAGAATTTTTTTATTTTTATTTATTTTTTAAAAATTTTTTATGGATTGAATTAATTAAAAAAGAATAAGAAAAGTGAAAAAAAAGAATAAAAGTAAAAAAAACAAGCTAAAAAAAATAAAAAACAAACCTTCTCTTCATTCGCTCCTTAAGAACCTTCTCTCTGGATCTCTACCATATATATATATATATACACACGTAATAAATTAACCGGATATGAATAGTCATATATATATTTTTTCCAAATTAAGGAAAGAAAAGTATATCAAGTAATGAAGAAGGTAGCTGCACATGGATCGATCGATGGATCTAGGCCATAATTAACAAAAGAAAAAGAAAATGTAATGATAAAATTTAAATCGAATAATTAATTACAAATATATATATGTCATGATTCATTAGTACTTAATTAATTACACTATATATATATATGAATTACGAACGACTAATTAATTCTTCATTGCTTGATTCGTTCATCGATCGATCGATCAACTCATTTCTAGCTAGCTAGGCAGGGACAAAAATAAAAAAAAAATAAAACGTACGCACTAATTAAAAGGAAATGATGAGATGGATGGAACCAATTAAAGGTTGGAGGGCGGAGATCGATATGATGTAATCATGATCTATATATGTATGTATATGTATATAGTATAGATAATAATCATGGAAGTAGTGTCGTCTTGGGGCGGTAGTTTAGAGGGCCAATGTCGTTGTGCTTCCTGGAAGGACCAGAAGAAGGAAGTGGTATCTTTCGTTTCGGCATGAACCCATAAAAGTTGCCTCCTCTTCCTCTTGATGACAGATAATGATTCTTATTATTATTTGTTACTACTCGAAACACATGATCTCTGCTGCTGCTTGAAGTACTACTACTACTACACTCGCTTATATTATTAATAATGAGGAAGCTGATGAGCAATATCATCATCATCAACGACCGATGATGATGATGATGCCATCTGCCAAGAAGAAGATCATCACTACAATTCATCACACTTCTTCTTCTACCTCTCATTCTTATGCTGTATTCCCTCATACTTATTATTATTAACTCTCTCGTCGTTTGATCGATCTATTCGATCTTCAATCTAGCTATACGCAGCAGCTGCTAGCTAGTGTGTACGTACGTTTAATTGTTTATGTGTGTGTGTGTTTTTGTTATAAAAAGATCGATCGATTGAGAAAGTAGTGATCCTTAATTACACTAGTAGTTTTTATTTAATTATGACAAATTAAAAGAAAGAAATGAAAAAGATACTCTATATAGAGATGATTATTATTATGTTGAGACAAGAAAGAATGAGAGGAGGAGAGGCGTTGTGTTCGGGTGTATGTGTTAATTATAATTTTGGTTTTTTAATTATTATTCTTTTCCATCCAGCCATCTATTTATTACTCGTAATATATAGCTAGCAGTACGTACGTATTTTATATGCATATGTGCATGCAAGTACATATATATATACTCGTACATACGTAGCTACAACCATTGATTGATTATCCATGAAAAGTGCTTCCAACAAAGAAAAACTAACGCCCTTAGTTGCGGGAACGAAAAGTGAAAACAGTGTCAAGTTTAAGATTTTTTTTGTTATTTTTTTACTTTAGAAGCGAAAAGTGCAAAACGTGTCACGTTCAAAGGCGATAAATTTATTTTTCTTAAAATAATATTAAATAAAGTTACTTACTAAATATAATACAATTAAATTTAAAAGAACTTTAAAATATATTCAAGAAGACACATGTCGATTGTCGATTATAAATTGTAACAAGTGTGACAAATAACAAGTCAATCATGTTTTAGTTTATTGATTGATAAAAAATATATTCACGTTTGTTGTATATATTAATGTGTAGTTATTTTTTTTTTTTTTTTAGATAAGTGTGTGATCGTATAACTTAGGACTCCGTTTTGTTAGGGTCTCAAGTTAACCTATGCTAATCTCCTAGTTAATTATTTCGAAGAATATCCTATATTTAGGTTAGAAAAGGATAAAAGAAAAGGAAAAGAAAAAAAAAAGGTAACAACGAATAGTAGCTAGTGGTAACAAGGGGCCATACCCATACATGAATGAACCCCAAAAAGAGTCGAGACCATAGACCCTTTCACAGACAAAAGCTTTTTTACTTTCCGCTTCCTACGGTCCCATTTTCTACTCCACTTTAGAAGTAATAAAAATGTTACTAATACTAAGAAAAATTATTTAAATCATTTCACCTACACGGCTACACATACGACATACGTGTAGGTAAAAATGACGAAGTATATAAATATTGTCAGTCTCCAAGTGTAAGTGAAAGTAAATTTTACTAATTTTTAAATATGTCATTAAAACTAAAGTAACATTTTCTGAGACAGTGATTTATAATATGAATTGATATATGGTGAAGTTTGAAATTATGATGTCTTAGTTAAAAGCCTAGTGTGAGTAAAATGATTTCAGAATTGGAGACAAAGGTTTTATCAATATGAGTTTTTTCTGAAATTGAGGTTGGGTATATGAAATGACATGTCGCTGAGTCTAAATTTACCGATAAAAAAATAGTAACATTTTCTAGAAACAAATTAAATTTGTCACTAACATTGTTAGTATGTAATTAAAAACCATTTTGAATGTAGTATGTATGCCTTTTAGCTTATCCGGCCATACCAAACATCATGATCAGCGCACGCTTTTGTCACTTTATTATTTCAAAACTTTATAAGTAATTAATACAGGTTCATATGGAGTTATCGTTAAAATTTTTTTATTTATTTTAATTTATACACTAACATAACATACAAATTCCAAATATATGAGATTATTAGAACCAATTGATATATGTTGGTTCAAATATACAAGTATGACGTTAATTAATTAGCCGATTAAATCCACAACCATTTTTATCCATTAATTTACAGCAATTATCCGTATATTGATGCATAACATACAAATGTCTAAAACAGTGATTGTTGTAGATGAATAAAAACTATTGTGGCTGTTTTTGGTTTCCAATACCATCGTGTAAGTTTACTTGTGTTTTTGCTTTTGGACGTTGTACTTACAACTTAAATTGATTGCGACACAACTTTTAACATTGCAGCGCCACTTGAGAAGAACCATACATAATTAATAACATAAATCGACTACTGATCCTTGAGCAGTTTGCAATGCATCGTGTTTACTTGATTTTAGTATTTGTTTTAACACGTTATATTTGCTCACAAAGCATGTCCTTTTAGATTGTTGTTTTGCTCACAAAGCATGTCCTTTTATTATTTGCTTATGAAGCACGCGAATTGATAGGCTCCTCCGCTCCTTTTTGCATGTCCTTACCTATCTAAATGGGCTTGGGCCTATAACATTCTTTGAAACTTTGAACGGTACCGTTCTTAATTATTTACTTACAATAGTATAAATACGATGGTAAATTAATAGCCTTAGGCTTCTTAATTGGGCCGGCCTGTTATTGATACATGAAAAAAACAAAAACGATAAATGGTTGCCAACTTGTATCATTTGGTACCCAGAGCGACACATAAATTCATGTATGGTAAACATCATCTTTAATTGGTCACAAAATAAAGTTTCCTTGTTTTTTTTTTTTTTTTTTCCATCTTTCGAACCTCTAACGTATTGCATTCATTTTTCAACTTAAAATCAATACAAAACATTAGATTGTTAATTACACTAAGATTTTAAATTTTAAAATGAGTTAGTAAAATGAATCTATAATACTTGTTTTTTAGTGAACTTAAAATCTGTATTGTGTGTCTTTATCTTCTCATTAAACGTACTTAAGAGTTTAGACACTGTCTTATAATTCTAATCATCTCAAAACTCGTTTTTATAATTTATTTTTGAAAATTTAAAGTTCATACATACAAACTATTTAAATTAATAAATTTTTAATCTATCGACATAACAATATCTTTTTAAATTAATAAAAAGTTCTGGTCACAATATTATATATTTATTGGACGCATGCGTGCGCAATGCAATATATAGTAACGGCAGTAGCGACGACAGTGTGGTGGTAGTGGTGATGTCAGGTGATAATGTTGGGTTACTTGTTAATGTAAAAGTTTTTGATGTAACATGTAATAGTGTAGTTATTTTATGGGATAAGAGATTTATGTTATATATTATTTTAATGAATTTTTGTTATATAAAAAATGAGAAAGTAGAGGTCTTAATAAGCTATGAAGTGACGAGGATGAGTTTTCTTCAATAAGCTTTGAAGTGATCCATACATACATAATATATAGTTGGAAGAAATTGGCGGTATGCGTACCTGGTAAAAAACAAACAACACTTTGCCTATATAAAAAAAATAAAAAGGATATTCTATAAATAAATAAATTTCATTTTGTTTCGAGGGAGGGAGGGAGGGTTTTACCTTATCTTCTTCGTTTCTGCTTTGTTAGTATTTCTTAAAACAAACAGAGAGAGAATAACAAAACCATAAAAATATCTATGAAAATGGGAAAGCAACCCGGCGGCCAAATGCTACAACACAAACAACAGAAGAACCAATTAGTGCTAGTATGGAAACATATTCCTCAACAACCACAATCTGTTATTAATAGTGTTGGGTTTGCGACGGTTACAACAATGTTGGAAAAGCAGACGTTAGAATTCGAACCCACGGCGGCACAGCTGGTGAAACACCCGCTGGCGATTGTTGCTTTGGTTCCTAAAGAAGCTGCTGTGTTTGTTGCTGGTGCCTTTTCTGGTGCGGCTGCTAAATCAGTTACCGCCCCTCTTGACCGGATTAAACTCATTATGCAGGTATATATTCTCCTATACCGTAACCCGTTAATTATACATTCTCATACTAACTACTACTAATTGTATTTGCCTGCAGCTTATAATAAAAAAAAAAAAAATTGATTAATTATAGTCGTTTATGGTACGTGCTTATACTTAATTGATGTATACTATCCTATGTATATATATATTAATTTTAATCGGCAGTAACACAGAATATTTATAGCAAACTTTATATATATGATTATTATTAGAGTATGATTTTACACTTGACAAAATTCGAATTTCCTTTTCATGAGTTAAACCCGGGTTTCTCACTGCTTTAGTGCTTTATCATCATGGATCATCAATTTTTGAATATATGAGACAGGCGTATATATTAATACGAGCCCATCCCTCTACCAAAATCATACCCATATCCATAGCCAAATAAAAACAAGCGTAGATAAGGGGCAGTCAGTTACAACTTACAAGCTACATCAAAATAAGGGAATAAGGCTATCTCCAATGGGGTGCACTTAGGTGCCCTTGAATATCCTTTGCCGTTGAAACTTGTCCAAAACTAAGGATTTTTTGAAGGATGTCCTTACCTAAGGGCATGCCCTTACTTGTTCTTACCTAATATATTTTTGTTTTTAGTGGAGGTAAAAGGATATGTAAGGATGTTTGTATGGTTAGAGATAAATTATAAGATTTGAAGGATTTGTAAGGATGTATAAGGATTTGTAAGGATATGATGTGGCAGCTCAAGGGGCGTCCTTAGCATTAAGATAGCCTAAGCAAGTTTAATCGGACCTACCAACTGACACAAATGCTTAAAAATGAATCTACTTCCCAGTTTGATTTTTTATTTTTATTATTATTATTATTATCTTTTGTTTAAGTTGAGCATACAAAAGAACGTATACTAGAGTCAATTACATTAACACATCGATATTTCTTTGCTAATTAAGAAAATAACTTTTATCCATTTATAGAGCTTAACTAATAGTTGAACAGGAGCAAATGAAAATAAACAAACATATACAGATATGCTATGTTTATGCATGCTCCTTTTCATTTATGTGTGTTTGTGTTCGCCGTTTCCTTATTTATTAAGGCTTACTAATTTAGTACATTATCTAACTTAATAAATATGAACGAGGAACATTGTTCGTTTGTTTAGTTTAATGAATTGAGAATTTAGTACGTTCATGATTATATGTTAGTACATAAACAACCATTTTTTGCCGGATGGTTCACAAATTGTTTGTCGAACGTTTTGGTAGTTTACAACCCCACTTTATTTAGAGTTTGGCAAGAATAACATTTTAGAAGTGGAATATTTGCCAGATATATTGTTATAGATGGATTTAAAGCGTATTGAGTTTTCCACTTTACATAGTTCTTATGATCTCTTTTGCTGGCAGACCCATGGTCTAAGAGTCGGGAAAGAAAATGCGACGAAAGCAATTGGATTTATACAGGTATGTTTATATTAAACCTATGAATAATCATGTATCGAGCCATTGATATATATAGTGATGATGTTAGACAATAATGACTTGCAGGCATTTGTAAATATAGGGAAGCAAGAAGGCATCAAAGGGTATTGGAAGGGTAACTTTGCTCAGGTGCATGCTTACATGATCTACTTCATTGCTTTCCTTGTTTGCTGTCTTAAAAGAAAATAAAAAAACACTTCATCTCCTTTTTTTTTGTTTCCAATCAAACATTGTTATTATAGCTGGTTACATCAACCTTATTCGCATGTGCATTCTGTTTGAAATTTAACTCTTCCTGTTTCAAGAAGCTAGTCCCATGAGAAGTGCAACGTCCCATTTTGTGGCATAATTTGAAACTAATAGCAACAATTCCCTCCAATTTGTTGTTAATGATGGCTGTTGTATATATACATTTAACTAATGGTTGCGAAAGCATTGGTAAAACCTGATGTCTTGTCAAACATTGTAGTTCATATGAGATTTGGTCTGTAGATATTTCTACATCTATATTTGTTTGATGGGTACTTTACGTCCTTATGTAGATCAACCAACCGTGCAGGTAGTACGTGTCCTCCCCTATAGTGCAGTCCAGCTCTTTGCATATGACACCTACAAGGTATGGAAAGTCATAATCTTGAGTTATTGTAAGCGCTGTTGGATATTGTAAGCAATACATGAATATTTTAAAATTACTGTAAATTTGCAGAAACTTTTTAGGGGAACGGATGCTGAGCTTTCTCTTATTGGAAGATTGGCCGCAGGGGCTTGTGCTGGCATGACTTCAACTTTCGTAAGATTAGGACCTAGTGATTTTCTACTCAGAATTTATCATATATATAATTATGCTTATATTTCTCTAAGCCATGAAAATTGATACATCTGCCATGAAACTTTTTACAAAGAAGTAACTGAAATCAACATCTACTGTTTGGATCCGAGTAAACTTTGTGGACCATACTCGATATGGTCAATCCCAAAATGATCATGCTTCAGATGTATATATTAGTGTTAACCTTGGAATTTATTTCAGGTTACATACCCACTAGATGTCCTCAGACTACGTTTGGCGGTTGATCCAGGATATCAAACAATGACAGATGTAAGATTGATAATTTTTAAATTATCCAAGTCAAAATGCTTATGTTTTGAAATTGGGTGATACTGTAATTCAGGTTTTTGTAAAGATGCTAAAAGAGGAAGGACTGGGATCTTTCTATAGGGGTCTCGGACCTTCTCTTATCGGCATAGCCCCCTACGTTGCTGTCAACTTTTGCGTATTTGACTTGTGAGTTTATCGTCCTTTCTTAATCACTCAGCCAAGACACAGATTGAAACCAAAGTTAGATACAATGGGCTTTACAGCCAAAGTGACCAATTTTTAAATTCAAATATTAATTACCTAGTTTAATTTTATTCAAAACCATTTAATGTTTCATTTTTGATAGTTATTATAAATATGTATTGACACAATATTCTTGTTCTCCGGTGACATTAGTAAAGCCAATATCAGAATATCTTGAAAACTAATAAATCTGACATTGAAGTCAATAAGCAAGTATATTTTGATTAGCTATATATAATGTATTCCATATGATGCTATCAGGATGAAGAAGTCTTTGCCAGAAAGATTTCGCAATAGACCTGAAGCGTCAATAGTGACAGCCTTTGTGGCAGCTAGTATTGCCACACTTACGTGCTACCCATTGGACACGGTTAGAAGGCAAATGCAAATGAGGGGTACTCCGTACAAGACTATCATAGACGCTTTTCCAGGTAATTATTGATCAAGCTTGGTTGTTCCTTTTACAGCATTTACGTTCCATTGCAAATGTAAGTAAACACTCAATTCCGTCTTCCACGGGTGTTGGGTCCCAATACCTCAACAGTGTATGGGGGAGGTTAAGATTTAGACAACCGTACTATAATAACATGTTCCCTACCATGACGGTGTAGAGAGGTTGCTCCAGGTTCTATCTAAGATAGATAGGACCTCCAACCTTGCACGGCATGAGGATGAGATCCTTGACCTCTGTCTCTAGAGACAAGGGTGTTAACCACTTATCCAACCTTGCTGATTGTATGTTCTCTTGCAAATACAGTACTCATGTTAAATAATCTGCATATTTCATCTTAAACTTATGTCTTAGTATACATTACAAAGAAGCACATTTGAGTTGCTTATGAGGATTTTCTCTTGATTCAGGTATAGTTGCTCGTGATGGTGTAGTTGGATTGTACAGGGGTTTTGTGCCGAACGCTTTAAAAACCTTACCAAACAGCAGGTTGCGCTTACCTTACAAACTGCGTGTATATATATATATATATATTTTCTGTTATTATATCCATTTGAAAAAAACCCATTCATCATTTTGTAGCATTAAGCTCACTGCCTTTGATGCTATGAAGCGCTTGATATCAGCAAGTGAGGTAGAATTTCAAAGAATTATGGAAGAAAACCGCATTCAACAAAAGCAGAGCGCCAACGCTTCAACACTTTAAATGTTACTACACATTAATCCGTTTTTTTCTTAAAAGGTATTGTTTGTCGAGAGACGCTATGTGTAGCCGAGATAATTTATCTAGCCGAATCATTAATTAGTATGATAAACTTGAGGGAGGCCTTTTCAATTTCTAGTTACCATCTTGTTTGTTGGTGTTATTGAAGGCCATTTTTGATATTTATCAGTTTCTTTTATTCATTCCCATAATACTCTTGTTATTCTTATTTCAGATGTCTTATTTCAGATAATATATGCATTCTTGTTACTCTTCTGTACCCGGATTTCAAAGAGATTGAATATTATCGTTGTTAGTATATTATCTATGCATTATTATTATTCTTGTATACACAGATTTTGAATAGATTGAATAATACTGTTGTTGTATATACATTCTTACCTCGTGGAAATTACAAAGCTTTTTCAACTTGGCTTAAAATAACATATTGCGTAATATCATGTATTCATATGCCACTTGTTTGAAAAATGTAACACTTTCCTAAGTTGTTATTATTTTGCTTTGTGAAATGCATCACAACGATAACTATACGATTCCGTCAAAATGTAAAATACTAGACATGCTTTTGTATAAATTTATTTTTCACCGACTAGTGTTTTGATTGTATAAATGTTTCAAAATGACGAGTCCAAAACGACGTGCGGCAAAAGTTAGGTATTTTATATCAAAGATGAATTTAAAAGAGTGAAAGTAATTATTTAATTAGTTATAGGAATCATAAATAAAAACTAATGTGGTTTTTTCACGATGTGAGAGTGTTTGATATAATCCAATGTTACAAAACTTGGATTGATCGGGCTGGTTGAATCGGTGAATGATGCAGTGATGGTCATGAAAATTCAAATGCCGAGGTTGATTTGGGAGAAAATATGTCCTTAGCTCTTAAAAAACTCAAATATATAAGCAAATTTTTTATAAATGAAATTTTATAACAATTATAAGATCGTAATTTTATAATTCAGCTATTAACTAATTATAACGAACAGAAATATGTGCTAAAAATACAAAGACTTTTACCAATTTTCTTCGTATCCCAATAATACCAATTACAAGAGATTAAATAAGCAAAAAGATAACTACTACTTCTACTCGCGTCCTTAATTTTATGGACTTGATGCACCACTAATTTCTCGAGATGGCAAAAAGACCCGTATTGGGAAAGAAACTTCATTTTATTTGTGTTATTTTGAAGTTTTGGACATGTGAAGTGGATTTGTCGTTCTATGAGTGAAAGAAAGAAGTCCACTCAGTCGTCACATGTGACATGTGTAGTTAGTATATGATTTTATTATTATTAGTAGGTAAGAAGATGCAAAATCATTTCCCCTAAAATATAGTTAGAAATTAGAAATGGTAAGACTGACTAATATCTGAGTTTAATCGACTAGAGGAGAGAGTGTGAGAGAGAGAGAGAGGGATGGCGTCATTATCATCGGAATCGTTGACGACGGATTCGAGGGTGAAGGCGATAATGATATATCCTATAAAATCATGCAAAGGGATGAGCGTATCGGAAGCCCCCCTCAGTCCGACCGGGTTTTTGTGGGATCGTCATTGGGCGGTTGTGAACTCAAATAATGGCAGAGCCTGCACCCAGAGGGTCGAACCCAGGCTCGCTCTCATCCATGTCCATTTGCCACCTCTAGCCTTTTCTTCTTCTCCCCCTCCTCCTTGTTCTTGCTTGGGTCAGTACATTTCTTTTCTTTTTGTTTTTATTTTTTGATTCAATTGTTTCAGGTGTATGTAAAACTAAAAGTGTATATTAGTAAGCCACTACGACTCCTTGTTATTGTGAAATCGTTTCCTGTATGTCAGTCGTTGGGGCTCCTGGGATGCCCGAGCTCCAGGTCTCCTTGAGTAAACCATCGTTGAAGTCTGATGGGGTCTCCGTATGGGAATGGACCGGCTCAGCCTTAGATGAGGGAGACAAGGCCGCCCAATGGTTCACCGATTTTCTTGGAAAACCTTGCCGCTTGGTGCGCTTTAATGAAGGCCTGCACACAACCACCCTTATTTTTATACTACGATATTTTGATCTCTTTATACATATCTCTTCAGTATTATTATTTATATTAAAAGAAAGATTAATTGCTTTGATCTGTTTTCCGAATATAGACTCAGAGACTCGGCCGGTTGACCCTCTGTATGCTACTGGATTTAATGTCAAATTTACTGATGCTTTCCAGTTTCTTCTAATCTCACAGGTTCGCCCTTGTAATTTATAGCTATTCTTTCCGAAACATTTTTTCCTTTCTTTGTTGTGTAATTGGGTGAGAGTGACAAACACAATTTGTAGTATTAGATTACATCGGGTTCTTCAAGTAAAGTAGAGTCTGATTTACAAGACTCTCCCAAAAATGTGATCCATCGTAAACCTGATCACTAACACTCTGCTCCCGACTCTATCCAAGGAAAGAAAGGAAGGGGAGGCTTGTTCCGTGCTCATGAGTTTCATTTAATTAGAGAATGGTAGGGGAGGGAAGAGGATGCAACGCTTCTCTTGGAGAGAAGGGGAAGGAAGAGGATGGTTAATATAGCATGATTTTCCTTTCCATCCCGTCCTTCCATAAGCATGATCTCCTCCTTCCCATCCCATCCCCTCCTCTCCTCTTCGTTTCTTCCCTATAAATACTCCGGAACTTTGTGAGTAAACTATTATTTGGGCTTTGCAGGCTTCTTTGGATACAGTGAATGAACAACTAAAGGAACCAGTCAGTATTAACCGATTTAGACCCAAGTATGTCGTATATTATACTCGTATTTATAAAAAATTATTTGTTTACTTATACAAAGTATCCATGGCATTCAAACATACCATGGGATCCATACATGGGTCCATATAATTGCAATCTAAATACCAGCGACGTACTTTTAGCTTTTATATTAATGTTAATGAATATCCTATCGTGGAACTTTTTTGTGTTGCAGCATACTTGTCGATGGCTGTGAATCATTTGCCGAGGACCTCTGGAAACAGATCAGAATTAACCAGTCCAATTTTCATGGAGTCATGCTTTGCCCTCGTTGTAAGGTATTGCACTAATACTCCTGTTTAATCAACTCATTTACTTATGAAAGAGTCAGTTGGGATTATTTCTTATCTTTAACTCGAAAAAATAGCTTAATGGGTAACACAGTTTTGATCCGTTACCCATTTCAAATAATATACTCGTATCATAAATGGTGTCTGACACACTAACTGATATAAAATTATAAAATTTTGATCATCCTGATCGATACATATAAAAGAAAGACGTTTTTGACCCATTACTCCGTTACCCACTTCACTCTCCACATTCTCGCACAATGCTGATTATAATTCTGTTTCGTTTTTCCCCATAATCTTATTTAAGACCTTCAACTTCTGTGCTTATCACATTTAGCATACCTCTTTTGTCAGGTACCTACTATTAATCAAGAGGATGCAACAGAAGGTAGCGAACCAACTGCAACCATGATGAAGTTCCGATCGGCCAAAGCCTTGGAAGTGAACACCACTACCACAAAATATAAGGGACGGGTGAGTGCCAAAATTTGGGAAAACTATTATTTTAGGTTAATAGAACTTAGACACACACACACACATCTTGTATTCTCTAGATGTGGATCAATGGGTTTGCCATGAAGCTCGTATGTAAATTGGGAACATCTATGACTAGCTAATTGTAATAAAGGTTGGATGCAATTTGTAGGTATACCTTGGGCAAATGCTGGTGTGCGAGGATAATGACAGCAGTTTTAGGAAGATTATTAGTGTTGGAGACATTGTTCATGTGGAACAGGTATTCTCATCCTATGCAGATGTTGCTGTTTAAAGTCTCATCCAATAGTCACAATTATAACCATATGTAATATGTACAAAGTTGTTTGTGGTCATTATCACAGACCATGCCATCACTCACAGCAATCCTTATAAACAAAATAAAAATAATGGTGCTTTTCCTAATCATTTGTTGGTTAATTAAAGCTCTAACGTGAAGAAAACAACCTACGGCCAGGTTTTGCAGAGACCATGTTATGTTAATCTGAAATCTGAAGGTCTTTTTTGTGCATTTTGCTTCTCTTTATATGCATCCAATTTTTATTCAATCAACTTCCATGGAGTAGCAAATTAACAATGTAGATACTAACAAAAATCAATATGGTAAATAGTAACACTCCAACATGTGCTCCGATGTGGCCGGCACTCATACATTCCTTTTGTTAGTTACAGTTACATGCTACTCTGGTACTCAAGTAAATTGGATACATTGATGAATAGTGGCTTGATACTGAAATAGACAGATTTAACGGTTGTTCTTATGGGGTAAATCGTAAATGTATATCATCTACTCAATCGGATTTCTCATGCTTAGTTAGTAAATGACTGCTCTGCACATGTAATAAGCACAAGTAAGATTGAAAGTACTCTGGCCTCCAATAGTTGATATCAAGTGTTCAGTACACTTTTTGAGTTGGAAAAAACATCAGGGTGCATTGCGGAATTACTTACAAACTCCTCTATACCAAACTTTGTAAGCTCACACACCTTCTAATCAAACACAAACAACATGAAACCTAATTTTGACCCGCAACTTTGATAGGTTGCATCTCCCAGTAGCTTTGGAGAAAATGAAACGGCAACATCAATTCTCCCACAGCTATGTAGAAAATGATGAACCTAAATGAGGTTGATCTCGCTTTGAATATATATATGCTTTTATTCGATCGATCACAAGCTTAATTAATTTATGTTTCTAGATAGATGTAAGAAGTTTTATGACCCAAGTGGACATACCTTAGCTAATAATTCCCATTCACAAATTAATTAGTTGAGACTCATGTGATGACTCATCCTAACCATGCTCGCATGTACGTCTCATCATAAATTCATAACAAGACAAGTTATATTATTCTTACCTCCATTTATCATATGTGGGGAATTTATTTATAGTCTACAATTAACATTACGAGTATATAAGTAGTTAAGCGCTTCGATCTTCAATACGCAACAAACAAACTATTTTTGACACCAATTAATTTACGTCGTAGCACTTTTTGACAATCAGACTACTCCCTCTCTATGGATCATCAACAGATCTGTCAAGTGTACGTGAATTTCTGTCTGTCTGACTAACAAGTGACGTTGTGCGTATGTAAGTGTTGGAGGTAACAGTATAATAACAATATGCAATTCCTTAAATATATATTACAAAACGATTGATAATGATGAAGGAATTAAACAAGAACAGAATGGAAGAACTAAATAAAAGAAGCAACTCGAAAGGTTCCTGCAAAACAAAAGAATCGTAACAGAACAGCGTACTGCCGGACGTTTATGTTGTTGTGTATTTCTTACAAGTCCATGATGTCCTTATATACACAAAGTTGAAACTGATATCATAAATTAGCTATAATGGTGAGTTATATTAGTTTATTCTAGATCCTTCTTAAACGGGTCAAAACCCGGGTCGGGTTTATCTCGGGTTGCAGCAAAAAGGACCCCCGCACGTGCCCCGATTTTTTGACATAGCTTAGAAACTACCACTTATAAACTAGTGAAAGTTTATATCCCGGCCAATGTGGGACAAGGTTTTCCAACTCTAACTTATGCACCAAACACACAACTTTAAGACTCGATATCTCATTCATCTTTAACCCAATTGAGATGCATTTTAGTTTGTTATGTAGCCTTGGCCAGAGACTACAAAACCCATTAAACGGTTTGCGATATATGTCACTCGACCATATATTTATTGATGTCCAAAGTGATGAAAAAATACACTTTTTTCCGACAGTAAGTACTCCGTACTACATTGTCTGTCTGTATGTCGGGAGTCATCACAATATATAATTTGATTGAACGTTGAAAGTTCGTTCAAGATCCTATTATAAACTTAATTAATTCTCCGAAATCTTATATATATATATATATATATATGCAGCATTTTCTTCCTTTTATTTAACTTTTTACACCTACACTTTCCAAGAAGCGTTCAGACAAAAACCACAATTTTATTAATAATTTGTCCATATTTGTGTTGTTCATTTTTTATAACTGATCACCGGCCTACCGTCCACGTATACAGTAGTTTTCATTTTTATTTTAATTTTTTTCTTTTTTCATCATTGGAGCAATTTAGTGAAGGTAATCAAACTGCATGCTAGCTGCCATATGCTTTTGAATAAAACTATAAGCACATGGTCACAATATTATATACTATATAGTAGTAGTAGTGGTGGTAGTAGTATATAAATAAATAAAGGCACTCACTCGTATCACATTTCTGAATAACAACAAATTAAGTTGAAATCATGAAACCATGTATAGTTTTTATTTATAAAAAAAATAATAATAATCTCAGCTTTTGGTAAAGGAGCTAGCTACTGTTATTATATATCGGCACATACATACGACTACCATAAATGCATATGTGTATTATATAAACATCAAATCTCCTTACTAGTTAGTCAGTAGTATATATAATTTTGACTGCTAGCTTAATCGATGTCGAGTCGTATCCAGATTTCATTGGCGGGGCTTGTTTATATAATAGTACCCATTTCCTCATTAATCCTTTTGGGTTTACATTATGTATCTGCAGCAGCCCGTCAATGTCTGGACGATCAGGAAGCGTTACTGTTGGCGTTCAAAGATGATGTCAGTTATGATTCTTGGCTCTCAGTCAAGATCGTGGGGTGGAACAAAAGTGTCGTCGCCGACTGCTGTGATTGGGGCGGCGTCACATGTGATAATGATGGTCATGTTATTGGACTGGACCTTAATAATGAGACCATAAACGGGGGGATGATGAATGATTCCTCTGCCCTTTTTGGTCTTGGGCATCTCCAGTCACTTAACCTGGCCCACAACAGTTTCGATGGTCCATTGCCATCAGCATTCGGAAAGAAGCTTACTCTGATGAGACATCTGAATCTGTCCAATTCTAATTTTGAAGGTCAGGTTCCTACTAGTGAATTTTCACTAATGACCAGGTTGGTTACCCTTGATCTCTCTTCTTCAAGTTATCCCTACATACTGGCTCTTGAAAATCCAGATGATCTTAGGATGTTAATTCAAAACTTTACACAACTAAGACAACTCCATCTCAACTCTGTGACCATTATCGAAGATCATTGGTCTGAGGTCATATCTTCTTTTCTGCCTAATTTAGAGGTTTTAAGCTTAAAGGGTTGTAGTCTTTTGGGTCCTCTGGACTCTTCCCTTGCTAAGCTTAAAAACCTCTCTGTTATTCTTCTTGACGATAACAGCTTTTCTTCTCCAGTCCCCCAATCTTTTGCAGACCTCCAACATCTGACTGTTCTGAGCCTCCATGGTTGCAATCTCAGTGGATCACTTCCAAACAAAATCTTTCAGGTGCCTACTCTAAAATCAATCGATTTGTCAAATAATGAACTACTCCAAGTTTCTCTCCCTGCTGAGTTTCCTGGGTCGTCCCTTGAGAATCTGGTGCTTACTTCCACACAAGTTGTTGGCACGCTGCCAGATTCTATCGGTAATCTTAGAATGTTGTCTAGGTTAGAGCTTGGAAACTGCGGGCTAAGTGGCTCGATCCCAGATTCTACCCAAAACCTTACCCGTCTAGAATATCTGGATTTAGCTGGCAACCGCTTGATCGGTTCAATTCCCTCTTTTAAGCTGTCCAAAAGTTTAGTCCAAGTATATCTCCAACAAAACAAGCTAACGGGTGAGGTCCCTTCTTCTCATTGGGAAGGCCTCAATAAGCTCGAGTTTCTAAATTTGGCTAGCAATTCCTTGAGTGAGAGTTTTCCAGAGTCGATTCTAACACTAAAATCACTGAAAGGATTTGATATTTCCAACAACTCATTTTCTGGTCAAATTAGCAATTCTATAAATGTTTCTTCTTTTTCTCAGTTGGATAAGATAGACATGAGTAGGAACAAGTTTCATGGGCCTATACCTGCATTCATCTTCAAACTTCCACTCATTTCAAATCTCGTACTTTCTGCAAATAATTTCAATGGCAGTGTAGACCTGGACATGTTTGGGAGGTTGAAGCATCTTTATTCACTTGAACTTTCTTATAATGATCTTAAGGTCAATGCAAACACAAACGGATCAGCCTTTTCATCACTCTCTAGACTAAACTCTCTAATGCTAGCTTCATGCAAGATGCAAGAGATTCCTGATGTCAGGAACCAGCCAACACTGAAGATGCTAGATCTCTCAGATAACGAGCTAACCGGTGAAATACCAAACTGGCTCTGGGATGCCGGCAACGGGGCCCTTCAATTTCTGAATCTGTCACATAATAGGTTTTTAAGTCTCCAAAAGCCTTACACGTTTCCTTTTGAGCTTGAGGTCCTCGACCTGCATTCCAATATTCTGGAAGGGGATATTCCGATTCCTTCTAGGCGAGTTTATTTTCTGGATTACTCCAGCAACAACTTCGGATCTTCTATCCCTGCTGACTTTGGAAAAGCTCTCACTTTGACCTTATTCTTCTCCATCTCTAACAGCAAATTGGTTGGAAACATTCCACAGTCATTATGCAATGCCAGTAGGCTCGATGTTCTTGATCTATCTAATAACAGTTTGACTGGAACAATACCTTCATGCTTGGCTGAAACAACCAAGACTCTTCGAGTACTGGATGTAGGAAGAAACAACCTCACTGGCAATTCTTTGGATGTGTTTCCAGAAAGTTGTAATTTGCAAACTCTAGATCTTAGCGGGAATCATTTTCAAGGACGCCTTCCCCAATCTTTGGTGAATTGTGAAAAGCTTGAGGTTCTGAATCTTGGTGATAATGCAATAACGGATACTTTTCCTTGTTGGCTGCGGAACTTGTCCAACTTGCATGTTTTTGCCGTACGATCCAACAAATTTTATGGGAACATCGACTGTCTTGATTTCAGTGGTAACTGGACGAATTTACAAATCATTGACATTGCTTCCAATGGATTTTCTGGCAGTCTACCTCCAAAGTTTTTTGCAAGTTTTCAAACCAATGAATCAAAGTTCAGTCACCTCCATTTTATACATCCTGCTAATAGTGCCATATATTATCAGGATTCAGTCACTCTAATTTTAAAGGGCCAAACCACAGAGATTGTAAAAATTCTCACCATCTTCACTTCCATTGATTTCTCCAACAACAATTTCCAAGGAAACATACCGGTCACGATTGGTGATCTTAAATGGCTTAAACTTCTCAACTTGTCCCACAACGCACTCACAGGCCCAGTCCCGCAATCAATGGGAAAAATGGGAAACCTTGAATCACTGGACCTCTCAGTCAACGAGCTTAGTGGAACCATTCCACAACAGCTTGCAAGTCTTACTTTTCTCTCCCTCTTGAATCTGTCGGATAATCAGTTGTCAGGGCGTATTCCAGGAGGCCCACAATTTCAAACATTTACAGAGGCATCATTCAGGGGCAACCAAGGTTTATGCGGTCTGCCTTTGACCAAGGTCTGTAACAACGCTACTTCAAATGTTCCTACAGCATCAACACAAACTAATGAAGATTCAGATTATGAAACTGGGCTCTATGTCAGTATTGGATTGGGATTTCTGGTGGGGTTGGTGATTATAGTTGGTCCACTTGTTTTTCTCCGAAGATGGAGAAATTGGTACAGCAATCATGTTGATAGAATCCTTGCAAGGATCGATAATAAACATACAGGCATGGTCATTAATAATAATGAGCATCAAGACAGCACCTTTTAGTAATTCGAACAAGGTATAGGAAAGGAAAGCATAGGCCTGAAGCAAGATTGGTTTGTGTAATCCAAGAGAACCATGGATATGCTTGGAGAACAAAGATATCCGTTGTATATACTTGTAACATTTTGTATTTTTCGATTTTCTTCTGTTGGATATATATTACTATAACTAAATGATAGTAATTGGATGAAAACCATGGTGACTCTTCTGATCAGATAGAAAGAAACGAAGGCAAGTTACGGTCTTTCATTATTAATTGATATGCTTACTAACACAAAATGAAGCCTCTAAATAGGCCGTACACCATCAGTTACCACATAGCTACTAAAAAATTGCAATAACTAACTTATAAAAACACAACTAAAGAACCACTAATTATTTAGCTAATTAACCACCAAGTGTCAAATCCGCAAGGAAATGCTACATTTATTTAGGTAGCAATAACTAGTTTTGTATGACAGTACACTTCTCCTTCATTCAAACTTGGTTTTGAACACCAGTCTACATGCATGCTTTAGCTGTGGCAAACATTAGATCAGCTAGTTGTTAATTTTTGGGACTCTCGAGCTTCACTTCTTTTGCCATCAGCTCCCATATAAAGTATTATAAGTCACAGTGTTACTTTTGTACTCAAATCATGTAAATCATTGGGTCTAAAACAACTCAAGTAGTCATTATGTAGTCGAATATTTGTTTATGTATGATAATGCTTATTTGATTACAAATAAATCAATCCCAACGATATATAGCAAAACGAACAACTAGTTTTAATCATATTTAATCTAATAGTATGTATGTATGTAAATACTTTATTAATAGCTCTGTTGCTCAAAAAAGAAATGCAACTTGTTCCTTGAATCGGGAAACATTTAATTTTTCTTACCCTAAATTTGGTAAGTTTTATACCGGAAGGGCCTGAGGGTTTTCAATCCCATATAAATATTAGTCGATGACGTTTTAGATCTTCATTGACGAATTTATTCATGTGCAGACCCGGACTACTTTCTCACAATTGTATTCAAGATGACTCAATGCTTTTCACAAATTTCTTCGCCTGTCCAACAAATGAGAAAGTTATCAATCAATAATCTGTAAACATTACGAAAACATGGAAAATGTATCAGTCTTTATCTACTTCCTATCATCAATCAATAATTTGCAACAATTATAAACTGAAAAATATGTACCAAAACAGAGGAATCTTATGCTAAAAACAGCAGTAAAAAGATACATTTATACTTCCTCCAGTCTGATGAAAAAAAGCAATATTTGACAGCACAGATGGTTTAATGGTTTATAAACAAGAAGTGACGACTATTGTCTGTCAGTCAACATCATTGGTTAGTTCTCGTAACGAAGAGAATAGATTATTATTATTTAGCCATTGACATATCAGAAAATTTAATTATTTGGGGTAAAAGGTCACCCTGATGAACTTTATAGCGCAACAAATATGAGTTTAAGTACAACGTGGTTGATAAACCATAGCAGTTCATTGTCACAACATGCCATGAGGCCCATGACAATGCGATCAAGCTAAATAGCAAACAATTAATCTAAAGGCTACATAGCAGATACTAGACACAGTTGACATGCATTTTGAGCTCCTATCTAATATGCAGTTAGACTTGAGAGTTCATTTATATGATTAATCGGAAAAATGAAATATTAACTAAGAGAAAACTAACTTTCATAGAGATAAAATCAAGGATGGTAATATTATATATATATATATATATATATATATATACCTGCTCCAAAGTCAGAAACATGATGACATTCCAAGAACCCAACCTTCCAAAATTTGGAATAAAGCCTTTGTAGAAAGCAAACGGTCCCTAACAAAAATATATAACAAATCCTATTAACTTAATGGCCAACACACCGTCCAGTGGTACAAAAATGTTAAGTAGGTATTGGAAAGATAATTCATTTATCCAAGCAACTCATCTCAAATTTGCATGACAGATGTCTATAGAACAAAAGTGTATTCTTTATGAGTGCCCATGAGTGAGTAAGAACTTACATCATTCTTTAGTGTCTTTACAAAGCAATCAATTGTGCCTTTGTAGCTTGGATCTCCCATCATTCTTGACTTTACCTGAAAAATCACAACACATGCAAGTATTTTTCTTAATCAATTTATGATAAGAACCATAATGTATCTAATGGCTCTACTCGATCAAAGTATGAACTAAGTTTGGTAAAATCATACACCAATCCTATAGAAACATGGGTCATCACATTTAGGAAATGGTTAAGTGGAATTTTAAACAGGTTCGAATCAAAAGATCCAGACGAATTATAGCAAGGTTTAGCATAATGGGAGAAATTGGATGACAGTTGAGATCTGCTTGTGACTTGTAAGATAGAGATCTTCCTGTTAGGAGGTTCATTGTTTATACTAGAAGTAAACTAAACAATTGAAATTAGAAGATTACATATATATAAATAGTGTTTTTCAATTCAAATCCGTCAACTTACAGCTTAAGATTTATGGAATCATGTATCCAACTTTCTGTGAACTAGAAAGTCAATAAGAAACAAAAGTGCCTTATAAGATTGCATACCACTGATTGAAGCCATGATTTAATTACCATGGCGGAGAATTACATCAATGGATGATCCTATCTTAAAGACACTTTCGGTAGTATCTGTTTTAACAAATTACGAGCAGCACAAGAAGTCGGCATAATAGAAGATAGAAGCAATTGCTTAGGTTTTTTTTTAATTAATCACGCGATATTGCACCAGTTCTCTTTAAAGATACTAAGATTGAAGACGAGCATAATTATACTATAATTTAGTACCACATCAACTGGGGATCCAACGCAAACGGCAACAAATCCAGCACCTAAGCCAGATAATAGATGTGTGAGGACATTATCGGTGAACCCAGGGATCTTCAGAATTGTCTGGAAGGTAATATCAAATACAGGCACAGTTAGAACTCTGCGGATTACTACACATTGGTTTTATTTTCATTATTTATGATTGCACAACAACCTGCTTCACTTGATCATAGCTGGCTAATTCTGCAGCATTGATTATGGCATTACGGGCAACATTTGGCCCCAGTCCAGTCCATAGAGCTCTAACCCCTTCCTGAAATGCATGTGTAATGTTTAGAAAAAGTCAATGAAAGCAGCCAATGAACGAATGAAGATCAAGGATTCTAAACTGGGGCATTACTTGTCTCACAATAGTGGAATAAGCATTTAAGGCGCCAGAGTAACGCCTTGGCACACCAGCTGCCAGTTTGCCTTCAGCTTGAAGGCGGACTTTAACTAGATCAGTAGGATTCGCTACAGATATAGCCAGAGCACCTTGCGGAACAAAATGAAACAACAATTTACATTAATGAACAGAATTCAATGCAGAAATGGAAAAACATGCATAAGTTGTACACATAGCCTGAAGGTACTCAGTGAAAGGTCTGGAAGGGATGTGCACGTAGGCAATAGGTTGGGCAGATTGGCCCAATAGACGGGACCCTAATTCTATTATTCGGGTTCCGACTTTTATATTCCCTAGATTCTTCCTACTTTTTCAGTTTAATATATAAATTGCATTAAATAAACTAGGGACCTCCATTAACCCAAACTATCTTAGGTAGGGAATCTCAGCAGTTCAGACAAAATTTTAATTTTGGCTAAACCTGCCGATTAAAAGTGTACAATATATACATGTTTTATTGATCCCTTGAAGAAATATTCAGATATATCATATGTTTCCTCTAAAGAATGTGTACATCTTTGTGTGCTTCCGAACCTTAATCAAGTGCTATTTGTTCAAAAAGTAAATAAAGAAAGAGAAAATCCATCACGTAGTCTTACTTACCGGTTGTGAGACCAGCAAGTATTTTAGTGGTCAAAGGAACATCTCCAACAAAATTATCGCCCACATATAAGTTTTTAATCTGTTTGTCACGCAAGAAATTCATTAATAGTTTATTCAATGAAGCCTATGTAGTTAATATTGGTGGGATATCAGTTATCGGTCCTCCTCTGGAATATCGGTCCCGATATTATGTGTGATATTTACTGATAGCGGTGGGATAGCGGTTTCCAGGTTTTTTATATTTTTTTAAGAAAAAGTTTGTCCAAACTAAAAGCCAACATAATAAACACTCATTTTTGCAAGTACTAACACTTATCTGTTAGATATTGACACTTTTAAGTTTGACTTTTGATATTTCTATCAAATTAACTAGTAATTATTATTAATACTATTATTATAATATAGATATTGCATAATACTTAAATACCGTTATCCCGCTGTGATAACCGATATCTCAACTATCGGTAAATATCGGTCTGGCCGATATCTGATTCTGGACCACTATAACTACATAGAATGAAGCTAAACATAAAGGATAAAAAAGACGCCAAGCGTACCGGTTCATACAACCCAATTCTTAAACCTCCAAACAAGCATTGACGATGCAATCCAGGTACAATGCCTTTCCACAAAGAAGCAAGACCTTCTTCCCTGGCAATTGTTCCTACAGTGCCTAACATTCCCCTATATTTAGGTAAAGCTATACCATCACCTGCAATGGCTTTCTTTTGTAACTGAAGCCTCACCTTGGCAGTGTCTAACGGAATTGTACAAATCTGCTCAGAGTTATTCATATGAAATTACAAAATGAATGAGAAGTATTTTGTTTGCAGACTTGGGTGGAGTTAGGATATGAGAGCCAATACTATATACATCCAAAGCACAAATGTATCCAATTTGAAAAGACCAGAGGTGATGTTTCAACACAATGACACATTCAACTTGAATAGGATAATTTTGGTCATTATTTATCTCAAACAGGTCAAATGGGTAACCTTCAAAAAGTTTGATAAAACGCAACTTGATCAAATGAATTGAGTGTTGTCTCAAATGTATTTAACCTCCTAAAGCCTTTTATTCAAATCAAAAGGAAATCATATAATCGCATCGAGAAATCGAGCCACACGTGTTTAACGTGAATGAAGAAAGTGTGGGATTGGTCCAATCAAAAGGAAATCATATAATCATATGGAGAAATTGAGCTACACGTGCTTAGAAGGATGAGGACTGTAATTATGTATGAGGCAAATGTTCAAACTCTACACCATGAGTCCATGACAATAACGCTTAAGAAAATAAAGATGATGAGGTGAGACAACCACGAATGAAAAGCTTGCAAGACCTATATGGTCAACGAATGTGAAGTTCAGAGCCCCGTGATATTCAAACACAAATCTATGATGGAATAAGCTCTCCCATATTATTAATGAAAGGAGGATAACTCAAAACCTTACAATTCACAACATGTCAACAATATGCTCTGCCAATATATATAGACTACATAATCCTAGTTTGACTATAATTCTAAGCCTTATAACTCATTATAATCTCCTAAATCAATACAAACATGAAAGTAACCATATCTGACTCTTAATCAGTTCCTATATTGTAGCATTACCCACGTGCTCAGGTTTGGCCTATCGCCCATATGCTAGGGCTGATCAGTGAGCCCAACAGAATGAGATAAACCTGATTTGACTTTTAGCATATCCCGAAGACATTAGTTTAAACAAGTGATAAGAGATGAGAGATTGAAATAGGTTATGGGTGAAAAAGCTTCTAGAATTGAACAGAGACAATTCAATCAGTAAAATCTTAAGCATTTCAATTTAAGTAGCCAATCTATGAAAATGGAGGTGAAAATATCTTCTTTTTTTTTAAGCGATGGACTTGAAGAAGTCAATGACTAGGATACATGGAAAGTTGGTAAGGATATGTAAGTGAATAAAAGCAGCAAAGAGCATGGAATACCAAAAAAGAAATTGATATGAAGAAAAGCTGAATGCCCATACGAGCATGCATGGATTCCAATGTAGAGTAAGTTAAGTAATTATTTCTTTATACTGTATGTAGAGGATGTTGTATTTATGGAAAACTAGTTAGCGTACCCGTGCTTCGCGGCGGTCTTCACATATTAGCAAATAATATACATCATATAAGTAGATTTGTTGTTTAGAAATGAAATTATAAGTTTTTTACGTCGAAAAGAACTGCTGTAGTTATTTGGTTATGACTGTTTTGTTTACTTTGAAGTCTATATATAATAAAATATAACATAACAATCGATGTAAGGTTAGAGGTAGACCAAAAGTTGATCTGTGATATTGTATGGGTGATTTGTTTGAGAGTATCGAGTATGTAATTTAGGAGTAGGAGTAGGAAAAAATGTCGTTCAATATATATATATATATATATTGCTGTTTTTAAAAGTACACTTACTATAGATGTAAATTAGATACATTACTCTATTGTCACACCCTTTCTTGTCTGTCTCTAGTCTCTACTCCACCGCACCTTGGAGATCTAAAAAGACAATATTACACTCTATCAACATATTTTTTTATTTAACCATTCTAATGAAGAGTTCGTAAATCATGGAAGAAAGATATAGGTTAGTGTAAAAAAGAGATGAAGCGTTCATAAAGACGGCTTTTTTTTTAGCTTTGGAAAAACAAATTGGGTTTCCGGTCACCGGATAACATGTGACAGTGCTATTTTAAAGATTTGTTAGCGGCGGAGTAAATCCCATCCGACTATCGGAGCATGAGGACGTATCCAATCTTCGTTTCAACTAGTTACTGCCACCACACGCTTAACTGTCCTGTCTTTCGGGATGTCAACCCAACCGCATTACATTTTCGGTGATGGTTGCGATGTTCGACTCCGTCAACCACCAACCGAAAGCTAGATCCGGCGGCTGGAAGGGCTGTGTGATGAAATGACGTAAATGCCCTTTATTTTTTTGGAAGTTGTAATTTGTATTTGCTGCCCTTTATCTTGTAAAAGTTGTTTTTTTTAAGTTGTAATTTGTTTTTGCTGCCAACCGAGTGCTACAGTACCGGTTAAACCCGACCCGGTACTGTAAAAGTTGTTTTTTTAAGTTATAATTTGTTTTTGCTGCCAGCCGAGTTGCTACAGTGCCATTTTGAGTTGTTACATTACCGAGTTGCTACAGTACCGGTTAACCCGATCTGGTACTGTAAAAGTTGTTTTTTTTGAAGTTGTAATTTGTTTTTGAGTTGTACAGTACCATTTTGAGTTGCTACAGTACCGGGTAACCCGACCCGGTACTGTATCACCGGCTTTTGGATTGTTATATATATAATGATTCCAAGATAACACAGGAGTTTAAGGAAGGCTATTAAAAAAGATAAAATAAATAAATACATGGGGGTTATGTATGTAGTACTGGATCAGACTCAGACATCGACGACCCCCCCCCCCCCTTTCCCCTGCTGTATGTATTAATTAATTAATTAAGGGATCTACCAACCAACCAAGGGAATTGATTTTGCCAAAATTAAGATAGATACTGTATATATTAGGGAGACACGTAACGTACCTCAGCAAAACAAGCGGCGAAAGCACTGCTACCGAAAGTTCCGGCGAATGATATGTCGGAATTCCCTCCGCTCCCGCCCACCATCCTCTTATTATTTACTTACTCCGATTTTTCACTTTATTCTTCTATTCAATTCTTATTCTACACACCAGATCCAAAAGAGAATCCTCCTCCTGGCTCCTGCTGCAGCCCTGCTGACTAAATACTAAAAATAATAATAATAATGGCCCCGCCCCCCAATGCAAATCTTCTTATACATGATGGATGGTGTATTTATGTATCGCCTATAGGATGGCTGGCAGGCCAGTGGAGGTACGTGGAGGAGTAGGGCCACTTTTTTTTTTTTTTTTTTTTTAAGAAAAAAACAGATTTAAAATAAGGAAAATTGCAGGAGCCGTTTCTCCGTTTTGATTAAAACTTGTGTTTGAAATATTTTAGGGATAAAACTTTGTCACGATTACTATCTATAAACCTTTAAAAAAACATATTAAAACTCTGTTTTAAGTAATTTAAATACTTTTTTCAATATTATCATATTATCCTTAATTCACATATTACCTTTAATTTTATATCTCTAAACACAATCAGACAAACACCTTATCAAAATCTAACACTGTCACTTCTTTCCCTCCTTCTTATTTACACACACGCATATCAATTCCTCCCCCACTGTTTTGTATTATCATCGCTGCAACGCGCGGACACCAACCTTCATGTAAATAATATGGACACATTATATAAATTTTGGCAGTAGATAATACTATAAAATTACAAATTTATTAAATGCATAAAAAGTTTTTAAAAAAAAAACTAGTACTTTATGTATTACTAGACGAATACACGCGCAATGCAGCAGTGTATGTGGCGGTGTGTCAGTGGTGGCCGTGGCGAGTAAGATAGATAATTTATGTAAAATAATTTATGTGATTTAAGGAGTTAATGAAAATAACTTAATACATAAAATATGTTTTAAGAGATTCTAAAAATAGAATACATAGTTTGTATTATAAGGGAGTATAGATATAGATAAATTATCATTTGAATTTTTGTATAAAAAAATACACATTTTAACTCATCCATTTAAGACAACCCTAAAGCTGTATTAAGGAGAAATTATAAAATAAAGTTACAACTTTTCATTTATTTCCAGGCTAAAAAATTAAAAAGAATATATGCATCATAATAATATAATTTCGTATCGAATGTCATCTCCTTGTATTCTATTGGAATGGAATGGGAATGGAAGCCTTGTCATATTATTATTCCCCCCACATACACACCACTAGTCCACTTGTATCGCATTGCATTTATCTCTTCTTTTTTCACTTCCCTTTTCTTTTTGCTTTCAGCATGCCAAATAAAAATAAAAACATATAATACATATATCTTACTTTTATATAGCAATATCAGATTGTTCAACAAATTTAGTTGAAAAATGAAAATGTGCTTGATGATTAAAGGTGCAACCTTCGTCGTCATTCATATGGATGCATATCACATCCATCCGCAAGATATGGGGACTAGTATGTATTTTACAAGTAGTTGTTAAAAATACTTCAGATCCTATATTCCTATTGATAATGATATAAAAAGGAATTCTAAAAGTATAGTTTCAAAACTAGGGAATGAACATGGTCTCTTTACATAATAAAGAAAATCCAAAGTCAACCACAAAGATTAAGGCAAGAGTCAGGTATTCACGTTGATTCATATTCTACAGTATTTATACAACTGTATATATTTGTAAACCCATGATCACGTACGTCACAAGCTACAAATGAGTTTTTTCATCAGTCAAAACCAAAAAATCAAGGAAATACATGGACTTGAATGAACAACGAATCATACTAAAAGTTTCTCCCAAAAGAATACGCTAAAATCCTGCTCTCAACTTTGCTGAAAGGGGAATGCTACAACCTGTGGATGCGAGAGAAAATGGATAAGTGTTTATTTAGTCCTCTTCTTGGCTTCGCTATAAAGAATCACTCCCAGCACTGTCAGCAAGTATCCTAGCATCCCTGTTACCGATACTGGATTCTTGAATATCATAATTGACACCACAACAGCAACTGCTCCTTTAGCATTTCCAAGTACCTGGTATTGTCAAACGTTACATTAACATTCCTATTTCCGTAAGCTGTCTTTCATGGGAAGACAAATATATTTAATTTATCAAATATTTGGACTCTCATACTACCCACACCACAATCAACATGATGACCTATGGGGTTGAATCGTCGCTTGTCATAACACCTTCTCAACACAACATATCTGATCATTGTGATAAGCTTAGGGAAAAATTTTAGTGATGCCACAATTGACAAAACATGACAATTGACAAAACAGGCAATCTCCTACAAAGATAGCTTAGGGAAAAATTTTAGTGATGCCACATATTTTGGTCACCTTCATATGAATATATGATGCAAGCTAGAAGTGACCAAAATATGACAATTGACAAAACAGGCAATCTCCTACAAAGATAGCTACAAACATAACAATATTGACCATCAAAATATCTAAAAACTATACGATAAATGTATAGTTTGATCATTGGATCCAAGGGTTCATCTCATCAGCCAACTAAGCAGTGGTTCAGGATTCTAATGGGGACATTATTATAGGGTATATTTGTTTCAGCTATATATATTATCTCTTGTTAGCAGAAAAGACCAAGTCGAAGAAGATATAGCAGCACCTTGAGCGGCGATATACCATTTAATATAAAGAGTTTCAAAATAGAAATTGAAGATGAACGAGAAAAATGTACAGCTGAAATCAATCATACAAACCTGGAGTGTCAATGCGCTTGTGTGTTTAGTAACCAAGAAATTTGTTAGGTTCACACAATATGCCATTGCAGAATTGAAGAGCAGATACCAAACAATGTTGACATCTTTTCGGGCAAGAGCTATGGTGATGCCAACCACATTCTCCTCCATAAGCAATGTTGCTGGAAGCAATATCACAACAGCTATTGGTGCCATGTACAACAAAAGGTTCATGGAATTCAGTTTTTCCCTATAATTCAAGAAAGTCATGTCAATTAGATCCTCTGAACATCAAGTGACCAAAGAAAGAAGGTAGATGATGATATAGAGGGAGGGATTACCCTTCTGAGGACAGCAAAATCCCTTGAAGGACTGATTTTAATGCTCTTGCAGCTGTAGCACCGATACACATAATAAAACCAAATAGATGGAAACTTGGTTCACCCTGCATCCACAAATGAGATCCATATTTATATACTTGAAGAAGATATGATAGCAAAGATAGTATATATTAATAATAATCGTACAGAAAATAAGCATAACACGGCTAGATAACAACATGTGGGTACTAATTCACAAGAGTAATCTACGGAATGAAAAGCTTAACCTCTAGAGACACAGCCAGAATAAGAAACTAGAGTATATAATCATTTTCTAGTGGTGTTGTATCCACTTAATCTCCAACAAATCTTATACTATTGCACACTTGGCTAAAAGGCAAGTTATGTTGACTTTTTCAAGTTTAGGGGTTTTTGCCAGAGTTTCAAACAGGAGGATATACCATTACGCTTCATCTTATCCATGAGAATAACTTCACATAAACCTGAGCAACCCTTTACAAGAATGTGTGCCAGTTTGTTATCTTCTATTGGTTCTTTTAAGGGAAGGGAAATGTTAACTTTTGTTGCACATGATTCCAAAGTTACTACACTTGAATTAACAAGACGAAAGCAGAGAATGAACCTATAGGCTAATTTAAATATGCATACAGGGATAACACACGTCTTCTTGTTTCCGCCAACTGTGTTTATTCTCTCTTCCACTGTGTATATTCTCAGCATTATAAACTTGTTAGAAACATATTACTAGCTCCTGGATATCCCTTAAGCATGAATATCAACAGTTTAAAATGTTTAGTCATGTAACAAGGGTAAATGAAAAATCCATCCATAGAATACCATCCTGTCTTGTATAAAATTCTTAGAAGGACAGTCATTTTGATTACGACAGATAAGAAACTTGGATATCAATTGTGACTGACGGTTACTGGAAATGCTGGGAACACCGGAAGTTGAACAGGAATACATTTAACAATCATTCAACAACATAGAAATGAAAAGAAGAGAATGAGGATGGATATGTGGGGATAAGGTAGGTCTGGATCAGAGTAAAACGGAAAACCACTAAGAAGGTATTACTGAATTGTATGGAAAGCCGTTGCTAAAACAGCTTGGATGGCCTGGGTAAAGGAAACGGGATTGCATTTCGAAGTAGAACATTTTAATATAATTGGAAACAACTTAAGACGGGATTGCATTTCGAAGGCAGGTATGTATTAGCTAGAGAAACTAATAGCTAGGTATGTATTAGCAGTTTCTTCAAGTATAAATAACTGCAAATATACATATATATATATAACAAATGAATGTAAAAGTAGATAGAGAGGGAGAGAGGGATGTACCCCGCTGGCAATGACGACGCCGGTGACGACAGGGACAAGGGTGAAATAAGTGAGCCAAGCCTCCCTCTTGAAAGTCATCAGGTAAGCAAAGACGGCAGTGAAGAAGGGCGTGGTAGCTCCGATGGCCTGGGTGAAGGAAACGGGCAGATACCTCAAGGAAACATTGCCGCTGACAACGGAGGCGCAGAAGACGAGACTGAGGACGGAGATGTTGAGGAACTGACGCCTGGACCTGATGGCCTGCAAGGGAACCATCTTCAACCAAACGATGGCGACGTAACTGAGGAGGGAACAAGCGGTCATGTGACACATGGTCAAGAAGATTGGGTACTTGAACCCGTAGTTGGACAGCAGGTATTTGTTTAGTAGAAGCACCCCTATGTTTGATGCGTACCACGACGACACTAATCCTATTGTGAACCATCCCCCGCCCCCACCTGCCGCTGATGCCTTTGTGTTCCCGACACTAATTATTCCTCCTCCTCCTCCTTTCATTTGTTTTCTTTTTATTTGCTTTCTGATTGATTAGGGTTTGCGAGGAGGAAGGGGGTTTAGCATTAGAATAATATAAGAGGAATTTGGATTCAGCTTATGATGGATCGGATCTGATCTGATCTGACACTCAAATTTGATTTCGAGAATTTACTACAACCAGAAATATTTTACTCTACTACTTTCTTTTTTTTTTATCAACAAGAAGAAGAAGGCGCCAGGAAGGAAGTGCATCGCAGCAGCATTATTAACACGCGGTTTAACGGTATTAATAATGAAGCATAAATAATTTATCGAAATATATATTGGAATCAATCACGAATGACTTTTTTTCTTTTCTTGGTCCAGTTCATTATAAGCGAGCATCAATTTTGTTTTTTAATCCTGCCGACACTATTCTGGTGGTGACTGGTGAGCGTGTTTATAACAAACATATTTGACTAAGTCTTAAATGAACATCCGGCCCAACTTATATACCCCTAGTAGATGTGAAAAAGAAATAAGAAAGCAATTAACCGATTTCGGTTATTAATTTTAATAATTGGTTTTTGTTATTTTTTTAACCGGTTAAGGTTAACTTGTATCGCTTAATAATTGGTTTTTAGGTTTTAAAACTGAAAACAATCTAACCGATTTTGATTAATAATAACCGGTTAACTGATACCGGTTAGGGTTTTTTTAACCGCCCCATTATAAAATTAAGAAAGTGGTGAACAATGTGACAAGTTTAAGCAACGAACCCATATTCCAAATAAACATTATTTTCTAAACACAAAACAAAATTCATCATCCCAAATCTCAAAAACAATCAAAAAATGATGTTGGATATGGTGAAAGAAAGTAAGATACATTAATCTACAGGTTTTAGGTAAAATAAAACAAATATTAAAGTAAAACAAATAAAACAATAGGCTTTATATGAAATCACTGTGCATCATAAATATCATCGTACATCAATTGTTTCATGAATCTTCGTGCATCAATTTAACTATGATCTAAGGGTCAAGATCTTATCTTATTTGTTTTACTTTAATAGTTGTTTTATAATACCTAACCCCTTAATCTACATATAGTATACATATATTGAAAGTTTACAAAATCATTGGATGGTGCAATCTTTCTGGTTATATATCAGTGTATGTATATATAATATAATTTATATATATATATATAATATGTGATTAACCGGTTATTATTTGGAATAATTAACCTGTTATAGGTTAGCCGGTTTGCAATCGGTTTTGGTTTTGAAAAGACTAATCGGTTAATAACCGACGGTTTCTCGTAACTTATAATCGTTTTTTACCATTCCGGTTACTAACCAGTTACAAATCGGGTCGGGTTGGTTAATCGGTTTTTTCTTGCACCTCTATATACGAGTATAATCTAATACTTTGTTTCTAATCTATCATTAAAACAAAAGGTTTAAGTCATAATTCCTTAATTTTGAGATAAATTTCTCCACGAAAAAAGTTATAGAAAAAGTTTTTTAGGCCTATATCTTGAACTATTATCAATAGTCAGATTTTGTCACATCGCATCCCGTTTAGGCCTTTTTATTACAGGTTACTTATTGGTTTTTTCACACTTTTTTTCCGTTGGGTTTCCAAACAGTATTGCAACTTTTTTATGGTCATATCCCGTAACGTTATATACCCTTATTCTTCTTTGTGGTTTCAACTAATATATTGAAAACTTTCATTCGATTTTTTTCTTTGTGCTTATTAAATATATGTATTTGATACTATAAACTTTTAGATGCGTTTACGGTATTGCTTTAAATAAATATATATTTCATATGGTAAAAGTTTTAAGCTAACATATATAGCGACACATCATAAGTAACAAAATGTAATCACAATAATTGACACTCCACAACACTCAGATGAAAGCTAATGTGGTTTTACCATCAAATAATATATATATATATATATATATATATATATATATATATTTGAAACAAACTTATCTATGACATAATGTTTTTTAATTAAGCAGTTAGAAGTTCAACACAAATACTCTAAAACAACACAATTATTTCAAAACAAAAATTGAAGTCCTGCAACGCAGAATGTGAATTATTCTAGTTATATAATATAAGAGGCTGTGGTAGCAGTATGATTCTTATTAAAAGTAATTAATGTAAAAGAGTAAAATGTAGTCATTTAAATAGATGTTGTAGATTATGGGTATCATAAGTATTTTAAGTAGATATTATAAATATTTGATTTTAAATGAAAATATTTAAATTAGTGAATAAAAAAGAGAGGTATCCTGAGTTATTAATAAGTTAGTTAGAGAAAATAAAATAAACTAAATATTTTATAATGTAGTTTAAATATAAATATAGAAGCATGGTACCCTGCAATGTGGCGGCGATGGTAGCGGTGTGATGGCGGCGACTGACGATGATGGTGGTGTCGGCGGCAAATTGTGCAAGTAATTGATGTAAAAGTGTTTTATTTAAACGGGTAATAAAAAATATTATATAATATAAGAGAGTGGTGATGTAACTTAATATGAAAGATTGATGAATTTAAATAATCAAATGTATTTTGGTTACCAGTAGTTTATATGTTTCATTTTTCTTGACTTTTGAAATTATAACTTTTATATAGTGTTATAAATAATAAATAATATGAAAATGTAACTGAAAAATGTATTCAACAAGTTCATACGCCTTTGGTTTGACGGATAGTGTTCCGGTTTATCAGCATTTGAGTACTCCTATAGTCCTATCCCTATTCTCTGTGTTGACTTCTCCTAAAATAAGTGGATTTGCTGCTGCAGTCTGCACTATATATTAAAAAGAATATAAATTCCAACTTTCTTAATAGAAAATGATAAATCCCACCCATTTTCATAAATAAATAAACAAACAATAATAATTAGGATTGTACCATATAATGTATGATATGTATGATGATAAGTGATTTATCAAAGACTAAACATATGTAAATATTATGTAACTATGCAAGAAATGTTAAATTAAAAGACTTTCTATTCATTATTCAAACGAATTGTTTCTTTTAAGTTTTATGTTTTGTTTTTATTTATTTAGTTTTCCATTTCTATATATTATTCATTTTATTTGTAAAATTTATATTATTTTTATAAAATATATTATATAATTTATTTGGTTGCATCAAACAATATGCTTTTTGTTGGCTCATCCAAAATCCATAAATGCTTATAGACGTTCATATATAAACCAATAATGTTAGGTAGTGTTTGTTTAGTCTCTTAATAATTAATCCATTAAGTTGTAAAAAAAACATTTATTTATTAAACAGAAAAAAACTATATTGAGTTAATTTATACAAACATTATTTATTTAATTCATACAACGACGTACTCCCTAAAGCTTATTTAGTTATTTTCACAATCTAGTAGCCAAACCCATCCTCCAAAATGAGCCCACCAAATACATTAGGATATGGTCCAACTTCATACAATAGCCCAACCCCAAATAAATAACTTACTATATATACTGTATTACACTATACAAGATAAAAAAATTAAACATAATTAAACAGTGTAGCTGAACCCAAATTAAAGACTGAACAGTTTTCTTTCTTATAAATGGTAAGTTTATGTAGTATTTTTCTTGAAATGTTTGCACTCTCATAAGATAAGATGCTCCAACGGAATGTTAAAAGGAGACCACGTAATGGCAAAAGAAACCAAAAAAAACACGTGTCCAATGGGAGTCTGACTAATACAGTCAAAGATTGCATTCTCTTACTCGTATTGTTTAAGCAGCAATGTTCATATCTTCAATTTATTATAAATAATAAGATAATACTCGTTGTATAGTAAAGCAAGTAAATATAGTAGAATACAATACATGAATATATTTGACACGTTTTCAATAACATAGTGTTTGTACATTATGCATGAGTAACAGTACAATAAAAATGCTTATCTCGTATATTTAAGAGTCCCTGGCCTGCTGCAATATTATTCGAATTCATAGGATAATCTTAAAAGATATCATCAGTTGATTATTATTATTATTAGTAGTCCAAATTAACCAATTAAATGATGAGGGCTGAAATTCTTCCATCGTCAGCAACCTGCAGCTGTGTAGTGGTAATTTCCATGTATCGCTTATTTGTGTTTGGGTTGCTGTTGCCATTATTGGTTTCAGCAGGTGGATGCCTGGATGACCAGAAATCCGCTTTGTTGTCGCTGAAAAACGACCTCACGTACGATGCTTTGGTGTCAACCAAGCTAGTCGGGTGGAACCAATCAACAAGCGTCGAATGCTGTGATTGGGGCGGGGTGACATGCGACGAATCCGGGCACGTCACGCAACTCAATCTTAACAAAGAAGGCATACGCGGCCCGATTCCTTCCTACTGGGAAGGTCTCAAATATCTCAAGTATCTAAACTTGGGCTACAACTCCTTGGATGGCAATATACCAAAGTCTTTGCTCATGCCGGCGTCCTCCCTTGAGGATTTAGACCTTTCAAACAACAGGTTATCCGGTCAGATCCATGGCCTAATGATTAACGTGTCCTCTTCTCGGCTGCGCAATCTTGATCTGAGTAGCAACAGACTGGAAGGCCCACTGACGGAATTCATCTTGAAGCTTCCCGCAACCATTTCGACCCTCACCCTTTCCGCAAATAAATTCACTGGCAGGGTGGAGCTAGACATGATGGTTGCAAAGTTTAAGGAGCTTTATGCACTAGATCTTTCACACAATCATCTTACTGTTCATGCAAAAAATAGCGTGATGATGAACACTAGTACTAAACTAAACTCTCTGATGCTCGCTTCGTGCAAGATGCGACAGATTCCAGACGTCAGGAACCAGTCAACCCTGAAGATGCTAGATCTTTCGGATAACGAGCTGCGCGGTGAGATACCAAACTGGATCTGGGAGGCCGGCAACGGGTACCTTCGATTCCTGAATCTGTCACACAACGGGTTTTCAAGTCTCCAAAAGCCTTACACTTTTCCTTTTCTGCTGGACGTCCTAGACCTGCATTCCAATATGCTGCAAGGAGACATCCCGGTTCCTCCCAGACGTGTTTATATCCTGGATTACTCCAACAACAACTTCAAATCCGCAATCCCCGTGGGTTTTGGAAACGTCCTCCGGTCCACCTTGTACTTTTCCATTTCCAACAGCCGGGTGGTGGGACTCATCCCTCAGTCCATCACACGCAACGCCACTTCCCTCCGTTTCCTTGACTTGTCTCGCAATGCGTTGACGGGCCCGATTGATCCCGTCATTGGAAGCATGAAAGACTTGAGATCCTTGGACCTCTCGCTCAACATGTTAACCGGGAGCATCCCCGAGCAGCTTGAAACTGGTCTCAAGTCGCTTTCCTTCCTAAACCTGTCGTATAATCATCTATCCGGAAGGATCCCACAAGGTTCAAACTTTCAGAAATTTACAAAATTGTCTTTTGAGGGAAATGAAGGGCTATGTGGTCCTCCCTTAAACAAGACCTGCCCGCATGCGCGCACATAATATTGCGGCACTGCTGGCTGCTTAATCAAATAGAAGATCCAGCAACTAATTAATTATCTATTTGCATGTGGTTTAATTAAGCAAATATGTACTCCATGTACCACGATGATAGATGTATAAGTTAAAAAAATTAAATAAAAAACATGTTATAATGGAGTAATATTTACAAGCAGTAGTAGCAGCGAAGCTTGAAAATTTTCAGTGGGAGGCCGGGATCTAAATTTTCTTTTCCCTAACACTATTTTTTTCTTAAAAATGAGGGGTCGAAAATGAATATATCAAAAATTTTCTAAACGAAAACAATATACCCCTACATCGCAAAAAAAAATTCGGGGGGGTCGGGTACCCCTTCCCGCCCCTTAAAAGCTACGCCCATGACAAGAAGTTAAGGGGTGTTTACCCTTTATTTTCAATTTTGTTTTCTAAAAAAACATGTAAAATAATGGTAAAAAAAAAAAACGCATTCTAATTATAGTTTTCTAAAAATGTTTTTTTTTTTAAAAACCATAAAGACACTACCTTGAAGAATTAGAAAATACCTTTTTTTATTTTTTTTGATCACTACAGGTTCTAAGGTTTATCAATTCATAGAACGATTTTATATGTAGAAAAATGAAAGAACGTTTGACCATTTTGACTAGTGGCCATGTCACACTAACAAGGAGTTGGCGTGTGGTGGAAAGAGAACCACTTCGTAACCTTCATGTCTCAAGTTTGATTTTCGTCAATTATTTAAAAAAAACAATTTTTTTAAGGTACATACTCATTATCAATGAAACCTAAAGTCACATGTAACGTCTTAAAGATACGAGTTTGATTATTCGAGGTGTCCAAATCATTTATGCATTAATTTACTGATATCATATGATTCATACCGATGAGTCGATGGGTACAATTATGATATCAGTATAAGGTTTCCTCAATGCCCTTTTTCTAGTGACCATGTCGCATCATCACATACCAAAATCTTAGCAAACACTATATTAGACCCATTCATTCTGCGTTAATTTACTTTAATTTTTTATTCTAGAACAACTTGGTGTGGTGATGATTTATAATCTACATATAATCATTACTAAACATATATGCTCAAAATGCAGTGGGGGTCATGATAAATTAGACTCCGCCACTTTAGTAACACGAATATCGACTTCTTTTTGTCACGTGTCGAAAATACTATTTTGGTGTTACATCTCAGTTAATTAATTTTTTGCATCATACCAAATCGGTCACAACTCCTGTTTGTTGAAAGAATAATCTTATTCTTAGATTGATAAGCTTAAGCGAACTCCTTACCTTGACTAACCTAATTCAACAAAAGACACCTCGACGGGATAAAAAAGATTGTTGAAAATGGAATCTTGTGGATCGGAGCATGGAAATTTCGCGGTGAAGGAATTAAGAAAGCTTATTGATGAGGTAATTCTTGTCAACCATAGCTCAAATTTGGAAACAAGTTGAAATTACTTGGTGCCTAGAAAAGTAGACATTCTAATTTGGAGAATTCAAAAAAGAAGATACCGGTGAGATCATGGCTTGACTATTTAGTCATTGAACTTCACTCTACACTTTGTCCTTATTGTGATGATGTAGTTGAAACTTGAAACAATCGATCATTGCTTTGTAACTTGTAAAAAAGTGGCTAGAGGGTGGACAAATATTTTTAAATGGTGGAGAATGAGTGATTTTAATAGTTTTTCGGTAGAGGAACTACTCAACCATAATGGGGCAATTGGCCTTAATGAGAAACAAATAACGGTTTGGAAAACGGTACTTTGATTAATGTTATATACTATTTGGAGAGCTAGAAACAAGAAGGTTTTTAAAGATAGCAAAGAAAATTTGTATAAGGTTTGTGATGAAATTCAAGTTATTTCACATTTTTGGATATCAAATAGAATGAAAAAGCAATCTCTTAAATGGATTGAATGGTGCATTACACCTTGGAAGATGGAAGGTTGATGTGGTAGAAGACATTGTTAGCATTAGTTTTTGTTTTAGATTTTAGTAGAGTCTTATATGTGTTAATCATAGTGTTGGTTGTTGTTTTGTGTTTATTGGTGCTCTTTGCTTACAGCCAATTGGTTGCTACTTGTAACTTTTTGGTTTGTAGAGCTTCTTTGTAATTAATTTTTAGTTTTATATAATTATTTTCTTAACAAAAAACTAAGAAAGAAAGTTGTAAGGACTAAAAATGTCAAGATAAAAAGCCTCGGACTTAAGTTGAAGTCGGTTAAGAGTTCTAGAGACTAAAAGTGACAAACAAAGAAATTGATTCATGTACGAATATAAAAGAGGCTTATGGAACTAATTTCATTATTGTTTTACACATATTTTTTCTCTTTGATTTTCTCTGTTCTCTTTTACATTCATTCATAAATATATGTAGTAGTATTAATTAGTGTTGTTGATGAATTCGTGTAATAACACATTGAACATTAGTTTAGTGGATTACGATCGACTAAGGTAGGCATATGGTGAAAAATGATGATATTATTTTTTAAAAATGCTTTATATTGTATATACTTTATATTTATCTTTTTTAAATATATATCATAAATTACTAACAATGTAAAACTAAATATAAATAACCAATATTTTTTATATTTTATGATAAAAAAGTTTATATAAAGTTTGATAACAACGTAACATAAAATAAAAGAAAATATTATAAAGATATTTTTTTTTAAAAAGTGCTTTTAAAAAAAAACTTAACAGTTAAGAATTTATTTTCATAATCATATCAATAAAATAATTACTATTTATAATTATAAAATGTACGCTTATTACTTTATACAATCAATAAGTATATTCAAATTTATTTGATTAAATCTAGAAAAGTTAATAAAAAAATGAAATAATCATTTAAATTTAATAGCTTTAATTAAAATTTAAATTTTATATAGTTATTCTGGTTAACCGAAGTTATAAAATCATCCATATAAACAAAACCAATTAAACTGTAAAGGTTTGGTTATAATAAACTTGAAATTTAAATAACCCAATCCTAAAAACCTAAAACAATTCAGGTTGGGTCGGGTTATCCGGATATGATTTGCTAATAATGTTCAATATGGCCAACGTCATTTACCTGAAATTTACATGTCATCAATTAAGAGACATGTTTTTATTATATATATATGAAAATGAACCCATCAGGCAATCTCTGCCCCTAACTCGTTCTTTGCTTCTACCGGCTCCCACTGAAACGAACTGTCGGATCTTAAGAAACCCCGAGAACAAACACTCTCCTTTAAAGCAGATAATAAACTGTAGAGACTTTAACAGCTGGAGTACTGGCTCATTTAACCCACTGTCTGGAAGCTATGACTGAAGCACAACACCCATGCTCCTATTGTCAACAAAATCCCTGACTGGTTTCTCTGAACCTTTCCTAGCACTGTCTGAAACTTGATTAATAATAGTGATACATTATTAAAATTTCTAATACTAATCTTCCTTATAATAATTATAACTATTAATATAACATACGATGCGAAGAAAAAATTTACCTTTTTTTTTATTAAATTGGGAATTTCGGTTTGCTATGCTTCTTTTGTTGATTAAAAAAAAAAACTTATGTATTGATGACAGAATGGAGTTTCCTGCACAGGAAGGGTTTCTTCCTTCATTTGTCCGTCGTTAATTTTTATCGCTATCTCTATCTCTATCAGCTATAATTACACCATTCACTGTGATGATGTTTGTAAATTTAATATTTTCTTATTTCCATTGTTATTCTTGGTCCAACTAAACATAGTCGAACATTCTTTCTTGGGCCAAAGTAAGTCGGCTTAATCTGAGGCTTCACTCCATATTCCTTATGATCGTGTCCAAATATGAAATCGACCCGATCCAAACCGATTAGTCAAGACTGGGTTTTTTCGGTATCTTTTGCCCAATCGAACCCCACCTGAACTTAACCCAATCTTAGGACCCGAAAACCAAACCTATTTCAAGCCGATTTTTCAAAATCTGAACCGATATAGTCAAATACGACTTTAACCGGTATTTAATTATGGGAAGTTTTGTTATATCTCTAACTTGTCTATATTAGAACTTTCTATAAAAATTACAATAATTATTATTTGTTTTATATTTTTTTTTTCATCTTAAGTATTACTCATTACTTCATTAGCAATTGAATGTGTTCTATTATAATTTTGGTTTACATATATTAGAGAAAGAAAGCTTCATGTTGATTTAGTAATAAAGGGTTATTTTACAGATAATCAATATCCATTTTATATATTTCGTTTTATAGTATTAATTTTTTTTAGATATAAACACAATAAAATATGAAAATGTTATTCGAAGGATAGTTATTAAATTACCAGCTTAATGAATCTCATTATTATTTCACACCAAACATTAACCAATTATAAACTATTTATCTGGAATAAATATTTTAAGCTTTTGTTGTTTAGTCAAATAAGTCTAGACTAATGGGGGTTCGAGTTAGCGGGTTGAAATACACAACCCAAATTCGACTTGATATTTAAGTTTGATTTGAAAATCTCACTTAAAACTTGTCAATAACCAACCCAACCACCAACGCAAAAAAAAATCAGGTTGGTGAGTTAAATGGTTTGGTGGGTTGATATCAAGTCATACGGGTTTGCACGTGGATTTGAAGTCAAATGGGTTGTGAGATATCGGATCAACCGAGTTGTTGAGTCTACCTAATAAAAAATATCATATAAATTTAAATATGTTTGGGTTGACGGATTGACCTTTTAACCCAAAAAGTCAACCTGACCCTGACTTAAAAAATAAAGTTGACGGGTTACGAGGTCGAGATTTCACAACCTTAACTTGGTTTTTCAAGTCGAATTTCGGGTAAGGCCGAGCAGTTACAATCTCAATATGTAATAACACGATTCTATAAACGATTCTATATATGTTATATCAAAAAGTGTACAAGATAAAATTTCATTTTAACATTATGCTTGATTTTACAATAAAATTTATTTTTAAGTAAATGATTTTAAGTTTACTTCGTAACCCGGTCACCGACCGGATATTAATCTAGTTATATATAAGCCGATGCAATATTCTACAACGTGTAATTAAGCCGACGATGGATATATAGTAAACTAGATATTTTACCCCGCGAGAAGCGCGACTAGTTATAGGCTTATTATGTTGAAATTGATTATGTTATAGTTAATGGTTAATTCCCGGAATACCTCTGGTCATCTTTTGTCTTTTCTGACATGTCGATATCACAGTCACTAAACCTACTATAGTGATTACACACCAACATTTAACATAAGATATTTTGATATCATTAACAAATCAAACGTAAATCGGTAATGTAACATGATATCTATATATTCATCAAACGAAATAATATATACAAAATAAAAAAACTAAACATGACAAAAATTTAGTCATATAAAATACACATAATACAATACGAATAAGTAAAAAATAATAAGATAAATAAGAGAAAATCATTATAGTTTTTGCTTTCAGTTATGCTGAAAAGATGGAGAAAATACCTTATGTAGTGACGGGAAAAAATAATCCTAAACACAATTAGGAAATAAAGTATTTTATCTCCAACAATCAAGAAATTCATTCGTAAAACTCAAAATAACTACTATTATCATTATAAAATAGACATTATTTTGTGGCTAGAATAACCAATTTTGGTTAAGGTTTCGGCCAAGAGAACGAAGGAGAAACAACAAAATTGTTTGGTCGTGTATAACCTAATAATATTTTTAAATAAAATTTAAAATTTGATATAGTCTTCAAAGTTGTATATATTTTAATAAATAAATATTATTTATGTCAAATATCATTGCCAATTTAATAAATGTATTGGACGTCTTCTTATATCTTAATATGGGTTTTGATATTTTTTTTTAATTTTGTGTATATAGTTTTGATTTAATATTTTATGTTATATTTAATAAAATAAATTACATTGGTTTTGAGAATAAATAGAGGTTATAAGATAAATATTGTAAAAAAGGTATGGAGATGCCACGTAGGATACAATCCTATGTGACAATGTTTAAAGCTAGCTTTAGGTTGAAAGAAGGGTTTAAAAGGCTATGATTTTTACTGTCTTAATATATATATATATATATGGATTGGTATACGACAGAAGAATAACTTTAAAAATTAAAACCAATTGAAAAATACTTCATGATTATGATAAATTAACAACGAAGAAAACTTTGAAACATAATATATGTATAAATAGAAGAATAACTTTATAAATTAAAAACCAATTGAAAAATACTTCATGATTATGATAAACTAACAATGAAGAAAACTGTGAAACATAATATATGTATAGATAGATTATTATAAAGGGTTATGTAATTTGAGGTGTACGTGTTGAACGTAATATATATAGTTTGATTATGAAGTGTATATAGTAAATAGAAAATGAAAAAAAAAAAGTAATAAAATATAATGGATTATGAGTCATGAATTATGAAGTGTTTATAGTTAAAATAAAAAAGTTAAAAAATGTTATGTAATGTTAGTTGTGATTTTTTATATATGTTTGATTTATATAAATATAAATTATATATATATATGCTTTTTTATATGCCATATTTAAAATATATGTATAATTATATTATATTATTTAATGAAAATCTATTAGTGTGAAAAAAATATAGAGGTACCACATAGGATAAATCCTATGTGACATGTTTAGAGGTAATTTTAATTTGAGGTGGATGACTTTAAAAAGTCAGGATAACTATTGTTTTATTATGTATATAGATATAGATATAGATAGATATAGATATAGTTGGAAATTAAGGAAACCTAGAAAGGAATTTATAAATGAAAGAAGAATTGTCTAAAAAAGATAATGCATGTCATGTCGTTTCGACAAAAAACAATTCTTTCATTATTATATTTTTTAAGTGGTGTACGCAAATGTCGTTTACTCAACCAACCACATATTCTCGTCGTGAACTTCACTCATTTCTAATTATCAACCTATGACACCGGCTCTCTTGATTTATTCTACAACTATAAGTTTAATTACAATTCTTTCTATGAGTTTATGGGTGATCTTGACTTTTTTTTTTTTTTTTTCCTTTTTCTTTCTCTCTTATTAATTATTAGTTAAGTGTTGAAAAAGAATAGCAAGAATTTTCTATTTAGAAATAGGAGGGTTTGGAATATAAAATTGTTTGAAATATAAAATTGTTTGACACTTAAATTTAGGCGTGAAAAACTCATATATTAAATTTATAATACGACCAAATCATTTATATATTATATATATGAAAGATATTGAAAATTTAGTATATGATGAGTTACACACTTAAGCTTAAATGTCAAACAACTTTATATTCATTTTTCTCTTTATATATATACTTTATTTATGCGTATATATATACTTTTCATTTGTAAGCGGTAGATATCAATGGTTAATAGTTGGATGTTATCAAGATAAAACTCATAAAAAAAATAATTAGTAATTTACATAGATCAATTAATAATTTACATGTAAAAACAAAAAATTTACATATGTGTAAGTATACAAGTATAAACAAATAAAATGAAAATTGAAAAATCAAAAAAATATATCTAATCGTGTCTTTTAATTGTTACAATATGTAGTTGGAAGTTTGATACTTGTATGCCCTCGGAAAGCTCCTCGGGCATTATGAATATGCGTTGTATAGATTGTCAAATGGGACGCGTCCTGTCCTGGAATCCAACAGGAAACATCTCAGTTGTCGTTCGTAATACGTGGTTGTCTAATGGAAGTGCCCCTTGACAACTCTTAGGGAAGCAATTCGAGTACTATCATCTGACATGTTGATAGTTTATTGATGTTGTATAAATGTTTTGGATTGATTGACTTGATTGATTGTTTGCTGCTTGTGATGTGACTAGTGATCTCTTGTTGTGATCCTTATGCCATGTTGTAAGGTCGTACCTTAAGTATCCCCTTATCATTGTAGAATTGTATTATCTTGGTTATATCGGCACAAATGATTTATGCTGTTCAAACATGCGAACTAACCAACCTTGTGTTGACTTGATTTAGTACACTTTTCATGTAATCGAGAAAATGCTAGGAATCAGGGTTGATTTGAAGGCTAGCTTTGGATTAGATCAAGGAAGCGACACATCTTTCGTTAGATTATATCAGGAATATGTGCATTTGGTAGCTTTTTCTTGATTGGACTTATTCTCGAGGTCGATCGATGACCTGAATTCTCCCGTGAAGGGATGAACAATTGTTGTTTTGAAATGATTGTATTAGTTGCATTTGGTTAAATTGTTGTGAATTGTTGATTTGTGTTGAATTGTATGCTTAATTCTTGGTTCATTCGTAACCATTATCATTCATTAAATCGTTGTTCTATGTAATATCTATGTCATGCTCGATTTGCTTTTTTCGACACCCATGTTTCCACCTTGTTGTGTGTTACAAAAGGCTAAAATAGGAATAATTTTAGTTCTCTAACATGGGAGATTTCTATTTTATATATACTTTTTAGTGTTTTATTTTTTTTATATATATATTTTTTTACGGATAGCTAAATTTATATTATATTGAAGATTTCTTTCAATTTATATGTATTTGTCGTCACTTTTGGATATTCAATCTTATGAATAACCGTTCTGCCAAGATGCACCACGATCATTATTACTGGGAAGAGTGTTTGTTTGGGTATGTTTAATTAAACCATATAAAAAAAAAATAATTTAAAAGAATTGTTTTTTTATATTGATAAAAAATCTGTAATATATATTCTATAAGAATAAATAAAAACAAGAAAAGAAGTTGCCGGAAGCATGTTGGTATAAAATTTGTGTCATGTTGTTGTTGTTATACATAGAACAGAATTTATATATAAAATGTTGTTGTTATTTATAGGAGATTTGGCAGATCGAGGGAGCCACATGGAAGGAAAAGACTATACGTTGTACGAGTATATAATATCGCTTCTGCTTGTTCTTCCTTTATAATTTTGTTGTTTAATTTCAACGTTTATTCCCTTTCCACGCACACATTATTTATTAGAGTACTTTTTATTTATATTAAATATATATATTACGGAGTATATATTAAGTAGTAACTCCCAACCTGGCCAACCCAAAGCCAAATTACCGCTTTTTCTTCCGCTACTTTTCAGTTTTGTTTTGATTTGATTTGCTTCCTTGTTTTTCTTCTTCTTATTTTATCTCTCTTCCTTCTTTCTTTCCATTGTTTTGTTTTTTTGGTCTTCTCTTTTTGTAATTTCAAACGTAGGCGATCGTTACATATATAAATATTGTTGGTTTTCGTATATTAGATTTTTTCTTGTCAAGTCAATCAAAGATGTCAACGGCTGGTAGTAGTCCAAGAAGTAGAAGCCACCGTCGTCGTGCACCGGAACCAGTATCGGTAATAACAGATTTGTCGTCGTCAACATCACCCATAATAATAACAACCGAAAACCACCCAAATAATATACCGGTATTATTATTATGTCAACAATGCAGGAACAGTACCAGCAGTCATAATATTAATTATTCTATCGAAGGAGGAGGAGGAGGATCTTCTTCTTCTTGTACGTCTCATCATAATAATCAATATTACAACAACAACAACTTATTTAAAGGAAGAGGAGGAGGAGGGTGTCCTATAACCGCCCCCCTGATTATGATTATACTAATCGTAAGTATGATGATGATGGTTGTTTTTTCATTATCATCCTTTAGTACTAGTAGTCGTCCAATAGTAGTTGCAAGGAGGTCGACGACTTCTTCGTCGTTGATATTGAGAGATTATAGACGTGATTCTTCTTTAAAGGCTCAGAGAATTATTTCAACATTATTATCATCACAACAACAAGAAGATGATTCAGATTATGCTCAAGATGATGATTCCACTACCAACCTCCACCAACATCGACCTTCTTCTTCCGTCTTCTTCCTTAATGCTACTAGTAGTAATCATTTTGTAATTTCCATCCATCCATCCATCTCCTTTAATTTTTACTACTACTGTTTAATTTCCATATATATTAGATTTTCTATCCGCCGTACACATTATTATACAGTATTTCTTATTACTCTTATATTATTATCGTCTCGGAGGTTTCATATTAGTCCAATGCAGATTATAAAAAAAAAAAAAGTTCTTTTTTTTTATTTAATAATTGGGTCAGAGGTTTAATTCTAAAACAGTGGAGTTTTTGTTAATAATGATTAAAAAAAAGGGGGGGGGGGGGGGGGGGGGGGGGGGGAACGAGGAAGGAGTGGGCTGCAACAAACTAAACAGAGTCGTCTCTCTGTTTGTCTTTCTTCATATACACTGACTTTTGACCAACCAACCAACCAACTTACTCTGGAATCGATGTTAGACATAGTCGTCTAAGTCTAATCTTTTTCTGCATGCCCTTCAATTAATTTCCACTATTATATGAGTACATATCTACATAACCACTACTATGTATTGCCTTTTTACCTTCTCCTTCTTCTTGTTCCTCGATTATTTTTTGTACTGTATTTGTCACCAAAAAAGTTGATGATAATGCAATTTATATATATATATTTAAAAGAAAAACTATATATATATATATATATATTCAATTCAATTCAAGCATATAATAATATTGTTGTTTGTTTCACACAGGTTGAAGATGTCTGGATGAAACCGAACAGCAGTGATTATCATCAATGCATTGTTAGACCAAGAAACCGAATAAGTTAGTCGTCCACACCGTATCTGTCATTATTACTATACTTTTCTTGTTTTTATCATCTTTAACGTACTTGAAATATTCATTACTATCTATTTAATTTATAGAGACAAACTCAGCAACAAACGGGTATCTTCTTGTTCATGCCAATGGTGGATTAAATCAAATGAGGACCGGGGGTACGTACGTGCAGTATATATATATACACACACACGAGTATAATTCTCTTAATTATCTCTTCCTAGCTAGCTACTTGAGGTATCTATATAGAATCAACAAAGCCATGAATCTAACGAAAACTTACAAACTGATTCCAGTTTTATACAAATAATTAATACGTTGCGCGCCCAAATACAAAAAACTTCCATTGATCAGTACAAAAGTTAGAGACTTGATGATCAGAGGCCTGTTTTAATTAATTTTTTACCAGAAACAAAATCTTAGTTTATGAATGAATGTCTAACGTACATTGTATATGTCATGATGATGCAATAAGATATGCGACATGGTTGCCATTGCTAAGCTCATGAACGCCACCCTTGTTCTCCCTTCTCTTGATCATCAATCCTTTTGGACCGACCCCAGGTATATCCATCCATCTATCTATATATGAACCTGCAAATTACATATTGCACTTTCTGTTCTGCCCCGCCCACAACATACATCTAGGTTGCAATGATTAATAATATATAATATTTGCTCTCGATCTTTTCTTAATTATTTGCAGTGATTTTAAGGACATATTTGATTGGAGGCATTTCATGGATGTTCTAAGAGATGATATTGAGATTGTAGAGTATCTACCAACCAGATTCGCGAGTAAAAAGCCGCATCTTAAGGCTCCTATATCATGGTCAAAGGTGTGCTACTCTCTCTCTCTCTCTTTCTATATATATATATATATATATATAGCTAGATACATACAATCTATAAATTTGAATAAAAATATACTACGTACGTGTATTATATCGAAACTTTTCTGTACGGTTGAAATTAATTGGTCCATATGCAGGGTAGTTATTATAAAGGAGAGATGACTTCATTGTTGAAGAGACACAAAGTAGTTCAGTTTACTCATACCGATTCAAGACTTGCCAATAACCGGCTGGCACCCTCTTTGCAAAAGCTCAGATGTCGAGCGAATTATGAGGCTCTTCGTTACTCTGCAGAGATTGAAGAGCTTGGAAACAAGTTGGTTCATAGACTAAGAAACAAAGATCAACCCTATATCGCTCTTCATTTGAGGTAACACTATCATCTTTCATATCTCACTTTATTGATGCATTTGCTGCTCATCTATGATGTTAACTCAAACTGTTTACATTACTTTATGAATTATGATCAAATCATATTTTTACCTCAAACATATATATATATATTAGGATCAACATTTAATATATGATATCTTCTTGTAAAAGTTATAGAGACATGTTAGCTTCCAATATGAAACGTAGTCGATCAGCTGAGTTTGAAAGTTCGCATGCTTAATAATGCGATAATTAAGATACATAGTTTGACTTTTGGAGTCAAACTTGGTACTACCCATACGTCAATATATCTACTTTGGTTACCTGGATATATTTACTACTCTTGTTAGCACAAATCTCTTCAAAGGAAGGAAGGAAGGAATAAATTAAGCTTATATATAGTACGAGTAATATCAAGTTAATTATATAGAAGTCAAAATTAAATATGGTGGGTGGGTCCTTTTTGACTTTGAAAGTCAGAACTGAAAATGAATTGACTTTGCACAGATATGAGAAAGACATGCTTGCATTCACAGGCTGCAGCCACAGTTTGAGCGTAGATGAAGCACAGGAGCTAAGAGCAATGAGATACGGTGTGAAGCATTGGAAAGAAAAAGAAATAGACAGCAAAGAAAGGAGACAGCAAGGGGGATGCCCCATGTCCCCTAGAGAGGCCGCTTTCTTCCTTAAAGCCATGGGGTACCCTCCAGACACAAACATATACATAGTCGCCGGTGAAATATATGGCAATACGAGCATGGCTGCCTTTCGCAAGGACTACCCTAACGTCTTTTCTCATACCACGCTTATGACTCCGCAGGAGTTGGATGCTTTTAAGCAGTACCAGAATCGTCTTGCGGCTGTTGATCACATTGTCGCCCTTGAGAGTGACGTTTTTGTTTATACCTACGACGGAAATATGGCAAAGGTGGTCCAAGGCCATCGGAAGTTTGAAGGTTTTCGCAAGACCATTAGCCCTAATAGGTAAAGTTATTTAATTTCTACTCGTATTATTAATTATTACGTACTTAATTTCCAAAATTAAGTTATGGTACTACTTCAAGTAATTAAACAGATGGGATGAATTATATATGGTTCAATTTGTTTCCTTGCGTTCGCAGGCAACAATTTGTGAAATTGATAGATGAGTTGGACAAAGGAATGATATCTTGGGACATGTTCAGTCTTGGAGTCAAAACCATTCATAAATACCGGCTAGGTGCGCCATCCAAGAGGAAGGTTGGGGAGTCTCCTAAAGTAGAGGAGAATTTTTACTCCAACCCTTTTCCAGGCTGCATTTGCTCTGCCCAGTGATCGAAAACAACTATCTATTTATCCGGCCATCTTCAACTTGATACAAGAGTCAAGGAGTTTGATCGCAAATTAACAATTTTGGTCAATACGTACGTTGCCTACACGTACCTACAGATCTAGTTGCTGCTAGCTAGATAAAACAACAACTAGCTTAGCTAGCACCAAGGTTACTTGTCTATTTTTGGTCCCGAAAGTGGTAGGTTTTAGATACAGTAGATATGATGAGTTCATTTTTATCTTTTTATATTTTCACCTTAATTTTATACATACATACATAAAAGAAAAATATACAAGTACAATCATATATATATGCATGATAAAGTCATAAAGAAAGATGATGTTTTCATGTTACTTGTTTGTGAGTCACTTGCTCATCATGTGCATGCAATGTAGATTGTACGAGTAATTTAGCCATGACATGACCAAATAATTAATTAAAGAGACATAAATCAAAGAAATAGGACGTCAAGATATATGATGCAATTACTGTATATGTTTACCGAAAGCTATATATGCAAACTAAAAAGGTGTATAGTAGACGATGCATATATGGGCTACACAATGTTTATTTTACCCCCGAATTGAAATTAAAGATAAACATATGTATACCTCAATGAATAATATTAAGGCCTGGCAATCCAAACCCGTAACATGAAAAGCGGGTCTAATTGGGTAAATTTTATCCCTTGTTGGGTTTATTTGGGTACTAGCTAGGAAGGAAAAGAAAACGGGTTTCAGATACACCCACTGAAATTCCCATCTGTAATTTGCGGGTCGAGCGGGTTAAGGCTACAAGCTCAAACGGGTAAGCATATAAAGCAGAATCTCATCACGTATGAATGGAACTTAGCATGTTTCTCGGAGACGGTGAAGTAATGAAGAAGGAATATAGTCGTACATATATATATTATGTTTATATTTATATGTCTTTATTTCATTTTTATTTTATACGAGTATATATATATATATATATATGAAAGTTCAGAAAGTGTGGTAAAAGGAAAAGGCATACGTGTACTGTGTACATAATTTACTTCATGTTTTTTTGAACTTCACATTGTCACTTGTTGCATGCGTAGAATCGTGTTTAATGGTTTGTTAAAAGTAATTAAAGAATTCAATTCACTTTATGTAGTACATTGGACATGGGTAGTTTTGGGGAAAAAAAAAGCGGGTCAAATTTTAGGGAAAAAAAGCTGGTCAACCCGCACCCAACCCGCACCCGTTTGACCCGCATTCCTGAAATTACCCACTTAGACCCGCACCCGTTTCGACCCGTTACCCAAACCCGCCCGACCCGCCCAATTTGCCAGGTCTGATAATAATATACCATGGATTCAAATAGACGACGTCTGTTCTAATTAATGTACGTGGTTAATTTGGTAAGTTTCACTTTTGGTTACCTATAATCATGTGCACATGTTATATATTTGGTTTAGAGTAGGTTGGTCGTTTTATAAGATTTCGGATGAAGAAGATTGATGTGCATTTGTGTTTGTCTAGATTTGGTTTCAGTTCATAAACATGATCATAAAAGTAGGTTTAATGTCTAGATTCGGATGAAGAATTGCACTAGAAATAATAATATTTTTAGTTAATGTAAACAACTTATAAAAGTTTGTTATGTGTATAAAATTATTGAATCATAAATTTATTCATATTAAAAAGTGTGTTGTTTTAAAAATCTATCATTTTAGGTGTAAATTTTTATATATAATTAGTCACACCACTTTTATCCACATTATATATTGTGTTAGTGTTGACAAAAGTTGTGTAACAAATTAAATATAAAAGTTCACACTTAAAATCACATATATCTAAACCTTCATACTTTTCAAACTTTTGGTTTAATATAGTTTACACACATAAAGACGTACGTCAAGAAAAGTTTGAATAATCTTAATATTATTAGATGATCTCACTCCAAACTAATATACTAGATGAAATACAGTTACATAAAATTTTAATTAAAAACTAACTAGCATGGTACATACGTGTTGTAACGGTGATACACTTTTGGTTTAATATAGTTCACCTACCTTTTTAGTTAGCGTGAACAAATGGGGTATTACTAAATAATTTTAATTAAAATCTACACATTTTTTAGTGTGAAGAATTTCCATACACTTTTAGTCCTACATATTTTTACACACATAAAAACGCTATAAATTTTTTATTTTGTTCACATTTATTAAAAGTGTGGACAATGCAACATTATTTGTAATGACATAAAAGTATCCAAGAAAAAATATTGTTAGTAACACCAAACTAATATGCTAGACGAAATATAGTTACATAAAATTATAATTAAAAACTAACTAACATGGTACATACGTGTTGCAGCGATGATACCATTAAAATGGTGCAAATGAAAAAAAAAGAGAGATATTAAGAGGGAGTTGCGTGTGTGTGAAAAATGAAAAGATGAGAGTTTTCTTGTAGAGAGTAGTTTAGACATTTCTCCTCATGTAACTTTCAATATGAGAGACTATTCTTTTTATTATATAGTATAGAAGTATAGATATAAATAAAAGTTTGTTATCAATGATGAGTTGGTGAAGTGGTTTGGAGTTCTCCTGGTGACCTATAGGCTATAGGTTTCAGGTTCGAATCTTCATTCCACCAACTTTAAGATATAGGTAGTCCTTCTATGAGGGTTTGATTTGGGTATACTTAGGTTTAAGTCTGAGGGGTCAAGGTTTACCCTATTAATCGTCGTGCATTCGAGCGGATTAGTAGGGTTTTTTTCCCATTGGGTAATTGAAATAGACATTTCTACTTCAAGAGAGCTCTCTCGGGCATACCCGATTAAGACAACGTATACTAGACCTCTCGCTGTCGAATCGCAACACGAAGTTTCAATCGAAATTCACCTTTCAAAAAAAAGATAAAAGTTTGTTATGTGTATAAAATTATATTAAATCATAAATTTATTCACACTAAAAAGTGTGAAGTTTTAAAGTTTACAACTTTAAGTGTAAATTTTTATATATATATCTTGTCACAACAAAAGTGATGCGAAAAATTAAATATGAAAGTACACACTTAAAATTAGATATTTCTAAAACTTCATACTTTTCACACTTTCAGTTTAATATAGTTTTACACACTTAAAGACAAGGCAAATTTTTATAATTTGTTCACGTCAACAAAAGTGTGAATAATTACAATATTATCAGATGATCTCACTCTCGAAACTCCAAAGGATAACATAAAAGTATCCAAGAAAAAATCCTGTTAGTGACACCAAATTAATACGGAGTATACTAGAGGAAATACAGTTACATAAAATTTTAATTAAAAGCTTATAAAACTAAAAACTCCTCATGCAAAAAGAGTGTTATCAAATTTAGAAGATAGTAATGAGAAATAAAGTGAGAAAGATTTTGAATGAAAATGTTGTGATAGATGAAAAGAATTAATTGTAAATGACTATCAAAGTATTGAAAAGAATTTAATCACTTGAGTTAGTCACAAAGTATTTGACAAGAATTTAATAAAAGAATTAGGTTGATTTATCTCCTTTAATTTGTGCGTGCTATTAACGATCACAAATGAAGCCATACTAAAGCACATGAGTATTTGGAAAAGGAGAAAAACAGCAAACAAGAAATATTCTACTTTTTTGGTAGGGCCTATCTAATGTTTAGCCGACTTGCTCGTTCCATCCAACATAAGTTGGCTTATATTTTATACTATTTGTTGGTATGGGGATATCCGATATGTAAATGCTTCATTATTTTGCGAAATGTGAACTTTTGTTTGTAATTCTATAACTTTTTAATTTTATAGCTTAATTTATATATTTAAATATTACTATCAAAATTTTACGTCCATATTAAAGTTATAAAATGTGAATACGAATCTAACTTAAATCTTAATTAATATTTATTTGGTTACATTTTCCATTTGCGCAATGAACTCGTTTAATTTTTTTTAATATATATTTTTTAATGTTTTAGTCAGTGATTATTTTTTTTTAATGATGATTAGTAATTTAATATATTGAATTAGAATAATACTTTTAATATTTGTAAGTTATTTTAAATAAGAAAAATAGTAACTAAAACATTATTACTTTTTTAAAGAAATACCTTCATTGAGTTGTTAATGGGAGTGTGAAAAATGGTTATGGTTGGGTTGAATGGATTTAAGAGACAGAAATTAGTTTTTACATAAATAATATTGTTAAGTTGGGTTGTGAATGGGGATGACCTGAGCAAAAGACACATATTCAGAACTTTCTAAACGATAAAATCATAGATTAATCTAATACTCGTAATCTTTTTATTTTTCCCTCTTTGCCTCTTTCTACCTGATATATGCTCTCACGCGTTGCATGATAGTATTCATCACAAATTGATAACTCAAATTCCAACACTTAATTAAATCATAATTTTAATTATCGGTTTGTATTCGAACTGGATTCTTTATAAATTTGTAAGTTGAACATACGATGAAAACAACATATATATATATATATATATATATATATTGAAAAGTTATTTTGAGAACCTTTTTTTTTTGCGAGAACCTTTGAGAACTTTTCAAATCAAACCCAACCGATGATTATTCTTTACATGAAAATTGTTTTCTGAATAACTTATGTGTAATTTTGAAGTTTATAGATGTGTGGATGCATGAATTATCATCCGTTATACAAAATGGGGATGGGGTTATTAGCATTGGGGGCCGGATATTGTGTCCGAAGGAGTCTTTTAAATACCTGGGATCGGTGATACACAAATCGGGGGGGGGGGGGATAGACGAAGACGTGACACATCGAATCCAGGCCGGATGGATGAAGTGGAGAGCAGCTACTGGAGTCATGTGCGACAAGAGGATCCCGCTAAAGCCGAAAGGGAAGTTTTATAGAGTGACTATTACACCGGCTATGCTATACGGGTCAGAATGTTGGGCGATGACGAAAGCCCAAGCGGCTCAAGTAAAGGTGGCTGAGATGAGAATGTTAAGGTGGACTTGCGGGAAGACTTTAGCAGAACTTGAAGTAGGGAGCTTTTAGAGCAGAACTTGAAGTAGGGACCATCATTAACAAGCTAAGGGAAGAGCGCTTGAGATGGTTTGGCCATGTTAGGAGAAGGGATGAAACTGCACCACTAAGAAGAGCGGAGTCTATTCACGTAGACGGCATACGAAGAAGGGGACGACCTAAGATGAGGTGGGAGGAACGATTAGCGAAGGACCTAATAGAACTTGGCCTGTCGGAGGACATGACGTCAGATAGGACGGCATGGAGAACTAGGATTAGAGTAGAATATTAGGTTAGGGTAGGATTTTTGGGCGACCTAGATAGTCATCTTTTCCCATATTGCCTTGCCAAAGGTGGTTTGTGAGGGTTTGGCCTAGAGAAGTGGCTCAGCTACGCTACAGTGGACTTTGACGTGACAGGAAGAGTGGTAGGTAGATGGAGGTGGAAGCACGGATTTCTGAATGCGTTAGAGGAGCTTCCAGGTAGAGGTAGTGGAATGCGAGGGTAAGGCATATGGGTTTTAGATTAAGTAGACTTTTTATTTAGACTTTGGTTCTCTGTGACCTTTCGTAGGGGTTTTTGGCCTTGAGTCTCGAGAGGCCTAAACCGAGGGGGGAGGTTACTCTTGTGTTTGTTCCCCAAAATGTCTGTCGGAGGACATGACCAATGAGAGTTTATCTAAAGGACTAGGTGTCTAGGACTAGTTTAATGGTTTAGAGAGCCGGTGGGAGGACTAGGAGTAGTATAGCTAGGCGGGCCAAGTTCCTTTTTTTCCATAGGTTGTTTAGAAGTCGTTACTGCATTCGCCCAATCGGGCTCCTTTCAGGTTTTGTCATTTCTTATTTATATGTATGTGTGTCTTGGTTGTTTCTCACTACTTGTTCGACTACTTATTAATTTGCTACTTTTATTATTGTTTAATATGCCCAATATGGTTTGCTTCCGTATTTGTATTGTCAAACATATTTCTAAGATATTCAGTAGGGTGCATGGTTGATACTCGTTCGACCCGCATAGTAGTCGGACCCAGCAGACAGGTATTTCTTCTTTTCAGATTCTTGGTAGACAGGTATGATTTTCTAAATATTTCGCATTTTCCGTCTTGCAATCCTTTGTGTCCGGAGGTCCCTATGGAAGCAGTCTCCCTACCTTTGTGTAGAGGTAAGACTGTCTACAACTTACCCCCCCCCCCATACCCCGCGCAGGGATTGGTACTGTTGTTGTTGTTAATTATGTGGAGATTTGGATTCTTGATCACATGTGCACAAATATTGCTATGATTACATGTGATCGACTTGCATACATGATCATAGCAATATTCGTGCACATGTGATCATGAATCCAAATCTCCACATAATTGTATAACAGATGATAATCCATGCTCCGTACAATTATAAACTTCAAAATTACTCATAACTTATTCAGAAAACAATCAAAAAACAATTTTCATGTAAAGAACAATCATCGGTTGGGCTTGATTTGAAAAATTCTCAAAGGTTCTCACAAAAAAAAGGTTTTCAAAATAACTTTACCCTATATATATATTTTGGGCAAAGGGTTTTACCATGTGTTAGAACTTTTATTAAATCATCAGGCGACATGACTGAAATGTCATGCCGACTAATTACATGAAAACGCACCCATGTGTTTCAGACTCAACGTACATAACTAGAAAGTACACAATAATTAGATGATCTAGCTAAAACAGCCAAATATAACTAAACCAGACACGACTTAGCAACATCCCATGCATCAAAGGTTTGTTCCATGCGAAAAGATTTTTTGAAGTGAAAAGAAGAAAGTTTAAGACAATCCGTACCAAAAATAGGTTCCACAAGCTGGGCCATGGATCTCTTCCTTCTTTGAAATAGCCTCAAAGTTTCTTTCTTGCCAAATATGATACATTGTGGCAGCCAAAACCAGTTTACAAATAACTGCACGACCAAATTTCTTCTTGGCACCCGACATGAGACCATGGATGATAGCATCCTACGTCGCACATGTAGTTAATTGAGAAGTAAGTTTGGTCGCGTAGAAGTCCATATATACCTGTGACGAATAATTACAATTAAAAAATAGATGATCATGAGAGTCGGGTTGAGTCTCACAGAGTGAACAGTTAAGGGAAACATTCCCTCCTCCTTGACCGTCCCAATGGCTTAACAGATCTTGTGTTTTGAGCTTCCTTTTGATAACAAGCCATAATATGAAAGCATGTTTCGGTTTGCATTGATCAAACCACACAAGATTGTACCACTCGACCACATCAGCAAGAAAGCGAAGATCCTCCCAAGCAGTGTTAACCGAGAAATCTCTAAGCATACCTAATCTATCTTTCCAATACATAATATCTTGAGAATTAGGATTCGGGCTCGGGAGATCCATAGGGGAAAGGAAACTATTCCAACCAATAGGCCATGCCCAATGATCATTAGTTATGATATCCGCAACCGTTGCATTTAGTGAGAATCCAGCGTTAGAGATGACTCTCTCACTTGTTAAACCATGCTGAGCATTTCAACCCATTCCCAAGTTTAAACCAAAGGAAATTCAGAATCAATGGTGTAATTTGAAGCATTTTACGCCTCCAAGACAGGTTGCCTCCATATATCCTACATAATAATAAAACATCATAAAGTATAGTGCATGTATATATGTTATATGAATTATAAAGTATAGTAAATGTATATATGTTATATGAATTATATATGTGATGCTTAACCAATTATATATTAACGTACAATAAATTGTATGTAATGTTCACCTTATCATTAAATCGAATTCATAGTAGTAGTATTGCGCAGAAAGTATCTTATTCAATCTTTTATTGGCAAATTTATTTCAAAAACGACATTACAGGAAATATTGGATATATGGTTAAATATGATCGATTATATAGGGACAGATTCCTCGCATAAGAGAGTAATATAGTCTTTCAAGGTCCAGTCTGAGAAGGTGAACCCATCGTTGAACTTGTAGGCCACATATATCACCCTTGAAAGATTAACAATCGGATAAAGTGATGAGTGAGAATGTTAACTTAATTTCATACTAGTTTTAAATTTATAAATTTCAAGGTTAACTTCTCTACTACACTTACTCACGGACAATGGACCTGTTCGTTCATAGCATAGTAAATAGGTAAGACCAAGATCGTTCGCAGGGACTGTGTCTAAGAAAGTAGCTAGGTGTAATTCTAGTATTTGAAGGTTTGTCACGAAATAAGATAAAATAAGAAAAACTATTAATCTAGCAAAGTTTCCAACTGCTTGGTCCAGCGAGGAAACACATAATAACTTAAAAATGAAAGACAATAACAATTAAAATAATGCATCTATTTGGAACAGTTCACATGCCATGATCATTTGGAAAACAGTTTAGCTTCGTTGAACAACTCTTCTCACGTTTGGATTCTCGTTAGATTCACCAAACTATTTTGTAGAGCTGTCATTAGACTCACACTACCCTATAAATAGGCTCGTTAGATTCACTGTTATGCATTAAAACCTGAGTTTTGTAACTATGACTTAATCTTTTATGTAAGTCTAGGTTCTAATTAGGTTCTTTAGACGCTAACTATTCTAGTCACTCGGATCCGGTTTCGTTCGCCGGATCAAATAAAACAATTTAATAAAACACATGTTCAGTTGAGTCAAATTATTAATTAATCATCCCTCGCTCGGTTACAAGTCAAGAGACCACATTTAATTATAGACCGATTAATGTTTCGCAAAACAAATTAATGGCTCTAAAGAGACCGAATGAAATCCTCCCAAACAAATCAACAAACCAGTTTTGTATATGAAAACTAATAACATTTGTATGACTTAATAAGCATGAATTTGCGATAAGCATAGAAACGGTTCAACAATCTAATATAAAATATCACGGCATGATCACATTATCCAAAAAAAACGCAAAATTATATATCTAGCTACTCATGGCAAAATAAATAAACCTAATAATTATTAAAATAAATAAATTTATAATAACAATTGTCAAATATATAGTCTTGCAAATAAGTTAGCCAGGCTAACAATAATAATAAAAGTAAGAGAAAGATCAAACTAATAATGGATTAATGGGCATGTTGAAGTCACGCAACTCTTATCTCTCTTTATTCTCTCGGCCGCTCCTTCGAAACAAAACCAAAACCCTTTTATTATTTGACCTAGTTATTAATTGTTGTAGGCTGCAGCAGCTCGTAACTATTATAACTATATATACAGAATAGTTATGCTGTTGTTATGCGCTGCGTAGACAGTAAGCAAAAGGGCGCCGCCCTCTTTTTCTTCTTCTGGACCGGACAGAAGTGGGCTAGACCCAGCTTTTCCTTTTCTTTCTTTGGGCTCACGACTTCTTTCTTTGGTCTGCTGCTGCTCACAACTATAATGGCCCAAAGCCTTGACTTGTTCCTTTTCTTTTTCGGCTGGACATTATACGAGACCACCACCAGTTATGGACTTATATATTTATTAGTCCATATCATATGTAGCAGTCACGGCATCATCTAGTCGAGTCCAATACGCGGCATTATCGGTGAACCTGTGTAAATAGTAAATCTCATTAAGTACCGAAAGTTCATATATATAAACTCAATTAGACAATAAAATGCGGCCTAATGATAGATTAAATAATTACATAATGAACGCTCATCATAAAGCAATTCCAGCGACACTTTAGTTGGCTTTAGACATCCCTCGTTTATGTCTTTCCATGCATTGTCTATCATTTCCTTACATCTTTTGTCACTCCAAAAGTCTTCATATATGCATCTATTCCTGTAGCTCTATGTTCCCTTTCACGCTCAAACCGTATTTAAAGTGTAATATCCGTCTAAATAACATGTAGCATATAACTATGATGTCGTGGAAGCAGATACTATAATTTCAAAAATCATGAAGGCTTAGGCAAGACTTCTAATACAATTTCGAGGTCAAAATCATTTTAAATGGGGTATGTTGTAGTAACCATGAAAATATTATAATGACGTAGTGTAAGTATTTAAATATATATTACTAGATAGCAAATAATCTAACTCTTTTTAATAAAATAATCAAGAAAATGAAAGCCCAAAACTATATAAGTAAGAAAAGCCCAAATAATCTAACTCTTTTTAATACAAATCCTAGTCCACTTATAAAAAGTTGTTACTACTATTTATGTATATTGAAATTATAATAAGCTATATAAAGTTATAAAATTTGTTATTTTATATAACAAATTTTTTATTTTTATTTATCAAATGTTTATAACGAGAATTTTAACTCCGGGCGTTGCCCCGCGACACATAACAATACGTAAATTGTAGATCGCGTATAACGTCAGTTGTATATACATAACGATAAACGAAGATAAAAACGGAAATAAGAAGTTATATAAAACTTGATCATTTAGTTATACAAAAAGAATGCACTAAAACCAAAAACCAAAAAAAAAAAAAAAAAAAAAAAATTAGGGAAAAACCAAATGAAAAGGTTATAACAAAACCAAATGTTACATGTGAAAAATGTATAGAAACCAAATGTTTAAAAATTAAAAACGAATATATAATGGAAAAAAAAAGTAAAAAAATAAGATAAAAAACAAAATAGCATTGTAAAAACTTATAAAAGAACATAGTGTAAAGTGTAGAAAAAAGTATGAAAAACAAATGTTAAAAAAATTAGAAGAACTCATAAATTATATAAAGTTAGGGACAGGAAATGATAAAAAGCAAACAGGAGGCGCGGGAAAAAAGAAGGAAAAAAAAAAGATAGGGGACAAGAGCAAAAAAACAAAAAAAAAATGTAGAAAGAGAAAGTGGGGTTTGAACCCGTGACCTCCCACCCAATAGGTAAAGACACAAACCACTGCACCAAGGCTGATTTTTATGTTTTTATCTGACAAATCTGGTATTTATCTTAAAACGGCGTATGATGACAAAATAGCTACTATAGCTAAATTGTTATATATAATAATTTGTTTTTATGCACATATTTTTAAAAATATATATTTTCTATATAAAAAGGCAAACGAGATCTTTTCCCGATCCGATTCCAGTCTTAAGAACCCTATTCCCTTCCTCGTCGATCCGATCTTGATTCCCGAGTTCCACAATCTTAAATAAATGTATGGTGTAATTTGTTTACTTTAACTGAGAATGTTTTTTTAGTATAAAAAATATACACTAAAATTATCTCTACCACCCTATATATAATAACTAAACATTATTTTAATCATGAAAATAAACTAGCACGTTACCCGCGCAATACAACGGTTTTCGTGGCTACGACGGTGTGGTGGTGGGGGACGACTGTTGGTGGTGTTGGCGGCGTCGAGTGATGTTAAATAATTGATGTAAAGAGTTAATGTAGATATTTAAAAAGAACAACGACTGATAGTGTTATATACTCATTAAGGGTATTGTTCTTATTTCCTTATGTAACTTTTAATATGAGCTATTTTCTTTATAATATAGTATAAATACGAGAGTATTCATTTTACTTTGATTTCTATTTTAAGGTAATTTGTGTATTATGAAATAAAAATGGCATATTGACAATACTAAATTTAAAACAAATTAAAGGCATTTCTTTCTAATTGATTCCGAGTCAATTAAGGTAAATAACATGTTTTCTTGTTATTGAGACGGTCTATGTAAGCAGCCACATAATAAACATCATTTTTCTTTTTACAAAATTTTTTCGAAAAACTTTTTTTTTCTAACATTTTCGGTGACAACTTTTCTAAGTAGTTAGTCTCATAAATTAAATGTTAGCCATTAATATAAATGCTTATTTTAAAGTAAGCGTGTTGCAATGTGTCGCTTAGAATAATCTCATTTGTTTATTGGACCACTAACTAAACGTAAAATTGAGGCTATCTCCAATGCCTAGGTGTCTTTGAGCTGTTACATCCGTATAAATCCTTCAAATCTTATAATTTTATCTCCAATTATACAAACATTTTTACATATTCTTTTACCTTAACTAAAACAAAAATATATTAAATAAGGACAACCTTCAAAAAATCCTTATTTTAGACAAGATTCAATAACAAAAGATATCCAAGGTTACCTAAGGACGCCTAAAGCGCCTGTGTACATACTGTGGAGATAGTATGTGGGAAATTCCCGTTTAATTTTCTTTCAATTCTAGAGAGACATGGATTCCTTAACCCACATATATTCCCTTTGTTTGACATTTCACCCGCCACCCCCCTTCCAAATTACTCTTCACCTTCCAAACTCGAAGACTTCGTCCTTTTCACACTTATTGTTTGAAATTTGTTATAAGTCATAGCATTTATATAAGTTTTTAATTTCTAATTTAATATTATTAACTATTTTTGTTTGTTAGTCTATATACCTAACTAAAAAATGTGTTATGTTAAATTGACATTATGATTTTAGATTAAAATTACTTTTATAAAAATATGTCTACCTATTAGATGGAATACCAATAGAGAAATCAAATACAATACATGTATGTAACTATGAATTTATATTTAAAATTTAAATTTTCTTTGAAGGAAATGTAAATGGACGGACCGAGTTTGATGATGGAAGAATATTACATAAGTGTGTAATATTAGTAAACAACTACACGTACGTAGTCCCGCCGTATCTTCGTTTTCCTTTCCATTTTTAAACGCGGCTTCAATTCCTTCCGTCAAACTTATGATCAATAAATACACTATTTATTTATTTTTTTAATAAATATTACGGAGTATCATCTTTATATGCATATATATACCCCTTCCACATATGCATATATATATATTTGTAGTAATCCATCAACATTCTCTCATAACTAAAACATATCTTAATATCTTAATATATAACAAGAAACAGTTGTCAAATCTATTTTACAACATGTCTAATTATTCTCCAATGTTGGTCCTGGTCTTGTTTGCTTCATCCATTCTCCTACTTCAAGGAGTTCTAGGTACCTACAAAATTCATACTTAACTAATCATTGCGCGTATCATACTATCATGAATAATGATTATATATGTAGATTTATTGACTTTTTGATAGATAGATAGATAGATGCATGTATAGTAGGTACTATACGTACGTACATGTTAATTAATTAATGATGTGTGTTTAATTAATATATATATATATATGTATATGATCATCAGGTGAGATTGTATGTGAGGAATTGCCAACAGAGGTATGCTCCTTCTCGATTGCGTCGTCTGGGAAGAGATGTATATTGGAGAACTCGTACAACAATAATAAGCAACAACTAGAATGTAGAACATCAGAAGTCGTGGTGGAAATAAGATTGTCAGAGTACATAGAGACGGACCGATGTGTAAGGGCTTGCGGCGTTGATAGGAACTCCGTTGGTATCTCTTCAGACACTTTGCTTGACCCACAATCCATCTCCAACATCTGCTCCTCTCCTTGCTACCATAACTGCCCCAACATTGTCGATCTTTACTTTAACTTGGCCGCTGCTGAAGGTATATCCGGCCATACATATATACATATATAAATAACACATTGATCTGTTAAAATCGAGAAAATCATGTTTTCTGTTTTATGTATCCATCTTGGATACATATTCATCCAACAAAAAATGTGTTTTTTTCAATTTTAACGGATAAATGTGTTGTTAAACACCTAAATAATGATAATTAGTTATGCACTATATTAATTTTATGGACTTTTAATGTGTCAAAATGATGTTTTTAAGTGCTCTCACCATTCTTATTTTAAGAATGTTCTTACCAGATTGTTATACAGATATACATATATAAATATGACTAGTGGTTTTCATTTTCTCTATAAAGGAAGAAAAAAAAAATCACTTTTTAACTTACTATCGTGTAATTAATTTAAAAAAATCTAACTCACCGCCGGAGGTATAAGCAAAATTGCATATATGAGTCAAAAGAGTGTTTTTTTTTTTTTGAAAAAAGAAAAAAATTTTTGGTAGTTTTAATTTCTTGCAAGTTATAGAAAGAAAAAAAAAAGGAAAAAAGAAAGTGAGTAATTTTTTTCATTTAATTGTTCCGAAGTCAGCATCTCTAGCTACCTTTGAACGGGTCATTTTGACTACCATATATATATATGACCAAAAAGCAGAAATACAATCTCCAAAATAATTAGTTAATTTTTTTTAATTTCCTTATATGTGGTATACTTTTAGGTGTGTTTTTGCCCGATTTGTGTGAGAAGCAACGAAGCAACCCTCACCGTGCTATGATCGAGCTTTTGAGCTCTGGTGCTGTTGCTGCTGGTCCCGCAAATAGTGAAAACCTTAATAATGCTGCTGGTGCTCCTGCCCCCGCTTTCATATAAATAATAATAATTCAAATAAGCAACTGCACGTCATATGTACGATCAGTTTTCCGCCGATCGATTAGTTCATTTCATGCATCTTTTTTTATTATTATTATTTTCTTGTTTTTTTATTTTTATTTTTTTGAAATTTGTTGTAGAGCAGATGGGCAAATAATATCCATTGGATTAGACTTAGATAAAGTATCTTGTTACTTTACATAGATATATACATGGGATCTTTCTTTTTGCTTTAAAAGTTATTTACATATATTAAACGGGTACTTGTGTGTTACGGCAACTAGTGTAAAAAGTAGCAAAGGTGTTTGAGCGTAGAAAGAGAGAGACAGAGAAGGAGCCGAGTTGGTGTTGTGTGTGTTTTGTTTTACTGATTGGGGGTAAGAATTGATAGAACGGCATTTCAGAGCGTATTAGATGTAGGTAATATTTATACTTCTATGCTATATTATAAAAAAAATCATTTTATTTTTGAAAGTGTTGAAAAACATTTAATATTTTCAACTTAGCACCCCTTAAAATATTTTCACCTATACTACCCATAACATCAATGATTAAATTACAATATCAATCATTTATCTTTTAAAATATCTTCATTAACTTTTTACATCAGTATCTTTTACATCAATTATCTACACTACTCAACATTTGATCTACCACCAACAGTCGTCCCCGCCCACATATCTGCGTAACCACGATCACTGCCGCACGCATTGCGCGAGTAACATGCTATTAAAAGATTTAAGGTATTTATGACTTTTCAAAGACTTAAAAAAAAAACATGTGATATACTTTATAAGGGTTTAAATTAAAGATATATGATCGATATGATACTAATACCATATATCGATGAATAAATAAATCAATCGATCATGGATGTTCATAAATTTATATTATTAGAACAACCCGTCATTCGGGCGTCTTTTTGTTTCATGTCGATCGATACACTGTCAACAGCCGATAAGATCATTCAATTCATTAGATCTATCATCTATCACTTGATTTTCATGTTTATATATTTACAATCTAATCCCATTATTTAACCTTAACTAATTTACTCATCAACTAAGAATCGCGCTAGCTAGGATAAGATTTATTTGCTAACAGGCCATAATCATCTTCAGATTTAATAGCAAAAGTAATAAGTGATGGCATATTTTATTTATTTTTTCCTTCTGTTTCTATTACGATGGATTTATGCCTCATACATATATGTTTGTTTCAAGTCAAAAAGTCTTCAAATACAGTTTTGGTCTTCAAATATGTTTGTCATCTTACTGAAAATCTAGGATAACTATATATTCAATTGCTAAATTTTTTATATTAATATAGATAGATTTTTTCAAAATGATAGCGAACCGGTTGTTTTTAGATCATATCGTTTTTGGTCATTTGCATCAAGTTATTTATGATTGGTATATATATTTTTATGTCTAGGTACTTATTTGAAGATTTTAATATTGGAGAATAATAACACCATTACAAACATTATAAAAAATCTTAATTTCATAAAGGTTTTGAGTCATTTAAAATTCATTTTATATTTATATTTAACTTTTGTTTAATTTCAATTAATTGTATAATTTATCTTTGTAATAAGTACTAGCTATTAATTCGGGTTAAATCCGGACATATTAATAAAAGTTTTGTGAAAATATATATATCTTTTCCACTGAAGTTGCGATAAAATTGATTGAGCCTATACTTAAATATCTATGTGATATTTTACTAAAGTAATTTTTAGTTTTGATAAACAATGCATACACTTAATGTGTAAACAACAAATATATCTCACCACCCCAAAATAGTATACCCTGTATTTCAAATAAATATAATTAGCGTATAATCCGTATATTGCGCGGACAATAAAATTATCTATTATGACAAGGTTATTTAGATGATGAAAATTAAATGATTATGTATAAACTATTAGAGTTTTCAAATAAAATAATTTATTTAAAACATGAAATCATAATAACAAAAAATAAAAATGAAACAAAACTTAAAACTGAAAATGTCTGTGACATCATAATTAAATAAAACAAAGAAGAGCTAAATTTTAAGAAAGAATGTGAATATGACAAATAAGTTATTTTATAAAATACTTATGTCATAACAATTGTCTTTTATTTGATACGATTCATATATTCGAGCAATGTGACGGCAATGGTAATAGCATTGCGGGGTGGTAGTGTTGGCGGTGGTGGCAATGGGTGGCGGCGGGGGTGGAGACATGTGGTGGCGATGACGGGTGGTGGGGGCGTCAATGGTGAATGAAAAAATTAATGATGTTAAAAGAAGTAGTGTAGTAAATTTATGTTGTAAATAATTTCATTAAGGATATTATATGTATATTAGGTGAATATTTTTAAATTAATGAATAAAGGGAATGAGTATTTTAGATAGTTCAATTTTTTTTTGAATTTGTGGGGGATGAATTTCCTTTTATAAGGTATTATAAATAGAGATTAAGTACCTTTATTATTGAATGAATATGAAATTTTTGATTTTTTTTCATGTTAAAATTGACTACAAGTGCTCATTGGCACCATTTTTGTATGTCTTTCATTGCAGAATAACCATAATTGTTGTAATGCAAACAATAATGTAAAAAGATAATAAGATGTCATACCATTGACCCTACCAGTACTGTTTATGATGTGTTTTATTTAACTAATTACATAAATAACGAAAGAAATACATTTCAGACAACATTAGTTTTGTTAGCTGTCATCTACGATGAATTATGTTAGAAATAAAAAAAGACAGGTGCAACACACGGGTTTTACCTAGTTATTTAACATTAACAAGTTTACTCATCAACTAAGAATCGCGCTAGCTAGGATAAGATTTATTTGCTAACGGGCCATAATCATCTTCAGATTTATGGTTAGGAAATCTCTATTATTAATAAAAGAGAATTTTTTCTAAAACTTTTTTTATACAAAATTTCTATGTGGCAAGCTCAAATCCCTTCCTACAAGTGCTTTTAAAAAATTATGACATAATATTTGTCTTTTTTTTCCTGGGAAATGTTAAATGTAGCCCCGGGGGTTATAGTTAATTTGTTTAGACATGCATGATATTATTGTACTCCGATATCTAAACATATTTTCAGGAAGTGGTTATATGAAATGTACAACACTTTTAAACATGTCGTTACAACTTAAACTTAGCCTGTAGGACTATGTTTATCATTTCTTTTTTTTTTACCTTATATAATTTTATTTAACCTTAAACATTATATATTATAACTATTTTTAAAAAGATATCTCTGATTGAATAGATAAACTATATTATATTGTTTCCTAAATTTAAAGGGAAAAAATATAACTATATCTCTTCTTTCTTTTATATAAATAAAACAAAATTGTTATGAAATCATTAATTTCTAAACAATGCTTACTTGTCATCATTATACTTTTTTATATTAATTATTTTTTTTATGACATCATTTTAGTTAAAGTTTAAATCATTTTTAATTAATTTATGATTTATATTTTTTCTAACTGATGTGTCGTATCTTATACTCATTTCCCACAACGAATGCAGTTGATTTTGCATGATTTATGAGTCGTTTTTGTATACATTTGATGCGTTTATGGTATTTGTTAGTGTTTTAGGTTATTAACAAGTATTTAAGTGTAATTATAAAGGAAACGACCTTTTTGAACCAAGAATAGTGATTTTGAAATGATGTTGGTCTCGTGATTTAACAGCAGACAACAACTACGATATATTAAGTAGTTAAGCATGTCACAAACTCACAATTATTTGTGAGGTGCTTAGTCGTATTAACTGCAGCCGAAAAAGACAAAGAATCGAAAATGCAAATGGTCGAGTGCTCGTGGTCTTGTCCAGCCGAATAGAACAAGTCAAGTGGCCTTGGGCCTGGTTGTTCGTTGGAGCCCAGCAGGAAGAAATTAAAAATGGGCTTTGACCCATGACCTTGGCGAGAAGCAGCGCATGACAACAACAAAATATAACTATAGATATAGTTATAATATCATTGGAGAAGGAGGGAGCCGCAAAAAATTGGAGGTGCCGGTAGAAGCCAAAACGAATAAAAAGATTGCTGCTTTGTCCGTCGACTTCCGAGTGGTTTCAAGCAGCTTTTTGATCATCCAATCGTTCGACTTCTTTACTTTTTATTTTATAATTATTAGTTATTTAATTACAACATTATATTACTATACAATTATTCTTATGGATCTTATTAATTTGATAATTGTTTGTGTTATTTATATTACTATACAAGTAGCATGGTTGGATCAGTGGTAAACACCCTTGCCTCTAGAGATAGAGGTCATGGGTTCGATCCTCATTCTATGCAAAGGTTAGAGGGCCTTTTCTACCATTTAGGTAGATACTGGAAGCAGCCTCTCTACTTAGGTAGATGTAAGGTCTATCTACATCTTAACCTCCCCCATACACCGTCGAGGTATTGGGGCTCAAAACCCGCGGAAGGCGGCACTGAGCAGTCACTTACTTACTTTTTTTTTGTGTTATTTATCTTGTTATGAGTAGCTAATTTTTTTTTATCATCCATCTTGATGTAGTAAGACAATATGTAAGGATTGCACACTTTTAATAATTCAAGATTGATTATATTTAACGTTACATCGTGATTCTAGCGTATTTGTTCCTTATCATTTATCTTGAATTGATTGGTATTTTGTATGTGTCTCTAATGGTAATTATTGTTCGCATATATTTTATTTCAATTGTTTGGGTACAAACGTGTTGGATCTATGACGGGTACGGTAGATAATCATTCAATGATAATAGGAATAATTGTATTAACGGTTGGGTACAATCGGTAGATGTAATTATTATCTTAATAACCAAAACCATTGTTGAATTAGCTAAGTTATAAAAGATGTCTTGGGGTACCGGTCTTTGTAATGGAACTAGTTTATACAAAAGAGTCAAATGAAGTTATTAGCTTGACGGGTACGGGGTTGGTGATTAATTTGAGTCTCGGTTATTTAATCAATCAAATTGGATTTGAACTTCATTTAATGTGCAATCTGAACATGTTGTCGAGCGAAATCAAGATGGATGCCTTTTAAATTATTGTTTTAATCAAAACTCTTTCTCTTGCGATTAATCCTACGGGATTACTAACCAATTTTACTAACTACTTGCAAAGTGGCAACTCGACCACAAAACCCCCCATTAATCTCGAATCATATTTCTTAAGACAATTGCTTACTAAAAGTCCTTGTGAACGATCTCGGATTTACCAAGTTAACTATACTGCATACGAACGGGTACACTGCCCGCAAGTGTGTAGTAGTCAGTCGCTAGGTGATTCGTGCTTTATAAATTTAAAACTAGATTTCACACATCACTAACTTAAGTCTCATGTAAATTATAATGTAGTTATCTAATTTTTGTTTTTTTAAACGACTATTTGCCAATTTTGGGTTGATATATCTATTCGAAATATAAGGTATATTATTCTGAGGTTATGAAACTATCCCAGAATTCTTAAACATAAACCCAACTTAATACTATAAAACTTGTATTACTAAACCTGGGTTGAATCCGGGTTGATTAGCTAGTATATAAATAAAACAAAATTGTTTCTATAACTTTTTTCTTATGTGGCATGCCAATATTTTCTCTAAGTTATATTCTACAAATTTATGATGTCATGATTAATTTTTCTTTATTTTCAAAAGAACTATTTTTTCATATTAGGCCCTATCTTATTTTTTTTTTACATATTATTATTGTAACCTTATTAATATGAAAAATGATGTATTCTAACTCTTTATTTTTAATTCTATATCTACCATTGATTTATGGTAGTTAGTTTTACTTTTTTTTAATCACCTAATCAGTTTTATATATTAATGTACATATTTACAAATATGTTGCTATCTCCATATGAAAAATTATAATGTATCGACAACAAATTACATACAACAACAACAATAACAACAATAACATTACCCAATCCGGTAAAAGCTGGGTTTGGGGAAGTTAGAATGTAGACAGCCTTACCCCTACACGAAGGTAGAGAGGCTGCTTCCAAAAGGATCTCCGACCAAAAAGTGGCAAAAGATAGACAGTGTAACAAATTTAGTAACCATACATGTCGGTCATGTCGTCTGACTACATTACAATTAAAAAAGAATATCAGACACCACATAACACACTTTAACGTAAAATGGACAATACATAGTAAAAAAGACATTTAAACCTATTAAACATCAACCTACAAATGTGACAAACATGTCCATGATACAACCAAGATTGGATCCAACAATTACTAGCGGTATGTGCAAGAACTCCCCTACGTCCCCCCCCCCCCCCCCCCCCCCCAACAAGCCAAATAAGCAAATATGGTTGAACTACACATACATAGAAATCTCTTAGGCTACATACATAATTCTATTATATTTTTTGGTTTTAACTTTTTAATTATGCGGTCTGGGTTAAACCCGGGTTGATTAGCCGATACAACTAATATATATAAATTAGCTATATAAGATATCTTAAATTTATTATCTAATTTACAGTGTTTAATTATTATTGCATTGATTCATTATTATTCATATTAAATTTCCATAAAACTATAAAAATTTAGAATAAAACCTTTAGTTATCTTTTAATAAATATTATTTATAAAACTTTTATTAAAATACTTGGGTTGAATCTGGATTAATTAGCTAGTTTCATATATATATATATATATAAACATTTTTAATTTGAATTGGTGTCATCTTTGTGTTTAGAAAATCTTACAAACCTTTCTCCTAACAGTAAGTACTTCTCTGTTTTAGTTTGATTGTGTGAACCCATACCACATTGTTATTGTTTGTAATAATGATAAACTAAATATTTAGTGGATAAAGATATATATGTTTAATTCATATATTTTAAAATAAACCTACTTTACACTTTAACCCAGTTTAAAAATAATTATTAATTTAATATTATTGTTATTAGTAATTGTAATCATACTATAATTAGGATAATTATTTGGTTTTTCATCAACAATTTACACCTTAACCAAATCTAAAAATAATTATTAGTTTAATATTAATGTTATTAGTAATTATAATCAAACTATAATTCGGATAATCATTCGGTTTTTCTTCACCAATTTACACTTTATCTCGATTTAAAAATAATTATTAATTCAATATTATTGTTATTAGTAATAGTAATCAGACTATAATTAGGATAATCATTGTTATTATTACAAATTGGAATCAAACTATATTTAAGATACAAATTCTTCATATATAAACTGAACCCTACAAATAAAAACACAACACGAAATAATTGAAAACCCATGAATCAACTGCTACTTTTATTATTCTTAAGAGCCATAGCTAACGTAAATAAAAATATTTGTATTGTTTTTTATTGATAATGTTATAAAACTCATATATTTGACACGGGCCTAAAATTTAGTAATCCTCTATATAGATATAAACTGGGTGCATCTTAATCTTATCTTAACATATATACTATAAGACAGTTGAACTAATGACTTATTAACCAATTAAATCGCTCAATTTCATCAACTTCACTCTCACTTATGTCATTATTTAGATTAACTATAAATTAAAAATCATAATAATCATTATCCAAATATATTATTATATTAGTATTTATATTTACTTGTAAAAAGAATCTCATTAATTTACACTTTTATGTTTCCATTAATAATTTACACTTTTTAGCCCCGAATACTTAATTTATATCTATTTTTAGCCATAACTTGGTAGCGGCGGTGGTGGCGGCGGAGATTGGTGGTGGCGGTGGTGGTGGCGCCGGTGAGTAGTGGAAGTTATTGATGTAATGTGACTGTGATGTATGGTACCTCATGAATTAGAATATGTACATGGTTGAAACTTAAAATCAATATTGAAATTTTAAATTTAATGTTAAAAATCAAAGTGAATTTGCTTTATAATATAATATAGATAACTGAAATTGAATATGAGTTGATGGCTCACCAAAAAATCTTCTATGATTCCATCTATCTTTTGTTTTCAATTCAATTTTCCATCCTCACACAAAAAAGCGTTATGTTTTTTTCCCCCACTTTTGACATACAGAAGCGTTTAAAGTAGTACATATATAAAAATGAATTATTATTTCTCACGCTAAAAAGCGTGATTATTTTTATATTAAAAAAATCACATTTTAAAATGTGATGAATTATAAATATTTTGACATCTAAAAATGTAGGAATATAACTATAATAAATATTTATTTTCACATTTAAAATGGTAATAAAATATAAATACTTTCTCACATTTAAAAATGTGATAAAATTTATATTTCATTACAATTTATGACGTTAAAATAATTATATTTTTCTCCTTCACAGTTATAAATGTTAACACTTTTTCCTACACTCATAAATGCGAATATTTTAGATTTTTTTTTATTTTTTCACATTTGTAAATGTTAAATTATTTATCACATTTTTAACCGTAAGTAATTCAAAATGTAAGTTCGTATTTTCATAGCATGCGAAGAAATAACCGCGAACAATTAGCATATTTGTTGTAGTGCCATAGATAAATTATGATTTTAATATAAATTTTATGAACTTTCCGCATTAAAGACTATTAACCTATACGTATATTTTATAGTCATATAATTTAAGGATAAGTATAAATAAATTATGAATTTTAATTAATTTGATTCAAATAAGTCTACTAAAAGACACTTGTCGTTCGAGGAATGCGCCATGCGTTGATTAAACAATATCTCAATTTTATTTTAGTATATTGGTATATATGTATATATATATATATACATACTAGTTCTAATACCCGTACGATGTACGGTAGCTACATATTGTTTCATAAAAAATTCGAATATGCCTCATACATGATTCGTGAGTATAAAATAAATTGTGGTTAAATTAAAACGATGATTGAAGCTAATTTATAATAAACAGTAATGATAAAATATAATATATCTTTAATTAGACTTTTAAATTTACCTAAATTTTTTAAAATCACATCAAAATCGAAACTTGTAAGCATAGTGAATGACGATAAATAACCTTGTGATTTCGGATTGTACACTCAAAATTTTGAAGTCTTCATGTTAATAACTTATTATAAGTAATAGGAGTTAGAAAAATAAATAGAGAAACAAAGACAATTTATTAATAAGAAATGATCAATTAAATAAGGTTATAATGTCTTTTATATTAATAAGGCAAAAGTTAGAGTTTAATTCTATGCCTAATAAGAAATTTAAATCTATACACAATTAAAAAAACTAATTTAATAAAATAAATAAATTAAAAAGATACGTGTCGATCTAGGATTATGCAACGTGTACAATTAAAAAAACTAATTTAATGAAATAAATAAATTAAAAAGAGACGTATCGATCAAGGATTACGCCATGTGTCGTTTCAAAAACATCTCAATCTTGTTTTAGTTTATTGGTAGGTAGGTACCACCAACTAATTAATAGTTCATTTTCGTGAGGCGGTTTACAAGATCATCATGATGCATAATCCATACTTATAGCCGTCTTTCATAACTTATTGTAAGTTTTGGTTTTTTTATACACGTAAGTCATAAGCAGTTTTGGTTTTTTTATACACTTTTTTGTGTTTGGTTGGTTGTTCTTGAGCAAAATGGCCCAATGCCCCAATCCTACATACAAGCCCTTGGGCAAAAACAACGCAGGCATCATGACTAATGTTGCCAAACCAAATGCCCTAATCCCACGAACAGGCCCCATTTCCTTAGTCGTTCCCAATCAATTCTTAGTCGTTCCCGGGTAAAATGGCCTAACGCGGTGCTCGTGCTACCTCAATTTAAGAAGCATATATAGGTCAAAAGTCTCAATTAAGTTAGGATATACCTCTAGCATTATTTAAAGGTAATTTGATGTATTTACAAATTAAATTTCGGTTACAAAAGCATTAGGACAAGAGCGTGTCAAATTCAACACGGACGAAGATTAGCAAACCGGCCACGTAAAAAAATGTCCAATTTTCTCCACAATTTCTTAGAATATTCCACATTTTATTATTATAAAACTTTGGTTTTTGTCCATGTTTTTCTTGCACATTTACCATTCTGTTTCCAATATCTTACTTTTTTTTTATTATTTTATTATTTTTTTATTTTTTCACATCTGCAGATATTTCTTATTGTAATTTAATGAAGACTATTCGTACGTGTTTTTCACACGCCACTAAAAGTAGAAAGAAGCACAGCCTATACATCACATCACATATATGATATCTTATCTTAATATATACTATAAGACAATTAAACTAATGATTTATTAACCAATCAAATCATTTAATTTTATCAAATTAATTTTCGCTTATGTCATCATTTAGATTAACTATAAATTAAAAATTCTGATAATCATTATCTAAATATATAATTATGTTACTATTTATATTAATTTGTAGAAAAAGTCTCATTAATTTGAACTTGGGGGGAACCACCTGGGTTCGAGTCCCACTTCTCACATTTGTGGGAGTAGATTAATAGGGATTTTTCGAGAATCCTGGGTTTCATCCCAGGCATGCGTGTACTTTAGGAGTAGGAGTAAATTAGAATGCTTTCTAAAAAAAAAATTGTAGAAAAAGTCTCATTTATTTACAATTTTTTGTTTTCCATCAATTATTTACACTTTTTAGATCTGAATACTTAATTTATATTTATTTTTATCTAACAACCTTAAAATATTTTTTATAATTTACAATCATTTAAATAGTTAAAAAAATCAACATAATCTCTCAATAAAAAAAAGTACATATCAAGAGTCCTAATTGTTATCAAAGAATATGAAAACAATCATAATTCCATGGTGCGTCGCATGAAGGTCACGACCATCTTTATGAGCAGAATATGCGCCGCACCTCCTCCATGATGTGCCGCATATTTTGGTTTTCTGAAAAGGTGCGCCGCACCTCCACCATGGTGCGCCGCACCTATCCCCTGCACAATGTAAACTTACTTTTTGTTTAACGATCGTAACGTTTAAACTGTAACTCTGTCTTTCATGTATGAGCTATCGTTGGAATTGTATGAGAGTCTATTTTCTCATGGTAACATTCATTTGGGGTGAATCCATCTCCATTTCTAACTACGTCGTGTCAAAGTGTCCTTGTTTACGTTTGGTAGAGCCATTAAGACGTTTGAGGGTTATGACATGACTAAATCGAGTCTCGATTGTACCAAAAGTTGAATTACCCTTCTAAAGCTCCGATTAGGGTTTAGCTTGTGATTGTAATATTTGTACTTAATAGGTGTGCCCGTGTGATGATCGTGGACGATAATAACTTGTGGTAACTTCTCATTGCCGAGCAAGGTGAGTTCTGTAGCTCCCTACTCAGTTGAGATTTGGGCTGAAAAGTGTACACATACGTGTTTGATTGTTTGATTGTGTGATCGAATGTCTAAATTGAGTTATGGTTTGATTTATTGTTTTATTGATGGAATGGTTTGATTGAGCGTTGATTGATGGATGGTTTTGATTGATTGATTGTTGGATGGTTTACGCATATGATTGTGATAATGGGATTATTTAGGATAGTCGTACACAAATGGAAGTCGGTTATGCCTTCAAAGGGTTTTAGATGTGGGAAGGCTGCGGGTTGTGATTGAGATTGATTATGTTGGTACTTATTGGTTAGTTGACAAACTCCCAAGTGTCTTGCACTTGATAACATGTTTCGTACTTGTTGATTGAGTGGCTTGAGTTACGATTTGTCATATTGCTTGATTGCTTGCCTGATTGATTTGTTGACGGTTTAACCTATTGTTGTTGGGCTATGTTTTTGGTTTGGATTATGTGATATCTTTAGGATAGTAGTACATACATGGAAGACGATGATACATTTAATGAGGTATAGATGTGGTAGGAAGGCTGCGGGTGACCCTATATATAAGCATCTGTGGCTCCTTAAATGTAAAGTCATATGAAATGTATGTACGTTGTGGTTTTGGTTGGATTGTGATACGATGGACTTGTGAATGGATTTGGTCATGCATGTTCTCATTGGTTGGTTTGACGTACTACCAAGTGTCATACACTTTAGAACGCACTTTCGTATGACATACTACTGAATATTTCATATTTGAGAACATTGTGGTTGTTGTGGTTCTTGTTGTTGTTGTGGTATACTTCTAATACATTATTTGATGTCTTGTTGTTTCAGCACACACGTTATGCTTTCTTTATCTATTGTGATTATATACTTGTGCGTGTACTAACACGTGGTTAAGTTACGACATGAGTAGCCCTCTTTACATTCTTGTGTGACGCAATGCCTTCCCGTAAGTTATGATTTTCTTACAATTAGTACATCTTATGACTCGCTTTTAATTTACATATCTTTTGACTTGGATGGTTCCATGTGAACCATTACTACGAACTCACCAAAATAGTGTTGACTTTGTTTAGTACACATTTTCAGGTAATCAGGCAAATCCTGGACGTGAAGTTTGATTGTTGCTCATGTTGGACTCGGGCTTGGACTTAGGTGGATCAAGGATTCATTTGCCCATTGTTTACCTTATGCTTAGGATCGATAGCCATCTTTTGATAGTCTTTTGTAAACGTTTGATTGTTACTTGCTCCTTGTGCATTTTGTACTTTATACTTGATGTTTGGATTCACCGGATCCCTTTTAATCATTTAGACTTATTCTATGATAATTCCATGCATAAGCTTTATATTTTCAGTGGCATTTCGAACCTAGCTCAGAGTGTTACAACTGAAGTCAACTTTAAGAAATCAAGAACTGTGATTGGTCGATAAGTTATTAGATCAACTGTGCTTTACTATAACAAAAGCTTTTGGAATTTGTTCTCTCAAAATAAAAGTTAAAGCTAGTTGCATAAAGATTTTAATACACCTTTAGGATTTAAAGCTCTTAAAAAGTTTGTGTCAAACGACATAGCCTTAAATTTTTATATATACACTAAAAGACAATTGACCTAATCTCAAGTGACCAATCACAGACCTCAATTTCTCAAAACTAATTAAATAAACACATGTCTAAATTAATTTACACTTTTTGGTTTTCTATCAACAATTTACACTTTAACCCAATTCAAAAATAATTTAATACTTTATTGCATAATGTATATCTAATAAAAAAAATATAGTTTTGTTATTAGTATTTGTAATCAGACTATAATTAGGATAATCATTAATAATTTGAATGAAACTATATTTAAGATACATACTAGATTTTAGACACGAGGTTTACGATATCATCAATATTAGATTTTCATACATTTAATTAATAAAAAACTTATAATTTTGAACGTATACGGTTCTAAATGTTATACTTTGCAAGTTGTAATACAATAATCACAAGTTCGTCACTGTCATTATTAGCTGAGACATATTGATGGAATTGTTTGTCGTAGTCATTCCACAAGGCACATGCTACAATAGTTTCTCTATTATAGAATTTTTAAAACCAGTTGTACTCATAATGTAATATTATTATTAAAGATAATTAGGAATTAAAATATAAACATACTTGTGATCATGTGCTTGACATTCAAGTATATGTATTTGATCATGATGCGGACTCATAACACGAATATGTTTACTTTCAATCACATGTCCTAGGATAACTTGATAACAATTAGGATTGTTTTCACATTTTTTGATAACAATTAGGATTCTTGATTTGAGTGACAATTAAAACTTTAAAAAAAATTAAATATAAATACCTTTTGTAACTTTTTAACAAAATCTCCTCAAATTGATGCTAAATATAATAATAAATTAAGTATCGAGGGCTAAAAAGTGTAAATTATTGATGGAAAACAAAAAAGTGTAAATTAATGAGATTTTTTCTACAATTTAATATAAATACTAATATAATAGTATATTTGGATAATGATTATTAGAGTTTTTTAATTTATAGCTAATCTAAATGATGACATAATTAAGCGAGAGTCAATTTGATAAAATTAAGCCATTTGATTGGCTGATAAGTCATTAGTTCAACTGTCTTATAGTATATATATTAAGATTAGATTATTCTTATATAAACTGAACCCTATAAATAAATTCACAACAAACAAAATCATTGAAACTCCACGAACCAGCCGCTACTTTTATTGTTCTTAACAACCATGACTATCGAAAATAAAATTATTTTTTCAAGACATCAATGACAACTCAGTCAATTGTGTAATCAAAATTAAGATATTGCTTATCAGGAATAGTTTATACAAAACAAACTTTGCTACACCATCTATCCTTGATATGATTTAGCATCAGTATTTAAAATTGAATATCTCAATTCGTTTTGAAACACAATTCTTATATTTATGATGTTGTAAAACCCGTGTATTTGACACGGGTCTAAAATCTAGTTATTTATAAAAGATAAGATTTTGATTAGAATATATTAGTTTAAAATCTATAATTATCATTATCGTCATAGTTAGTAGGCCGCGAGCTACTTTCAACGAAAGTACGGTAATCAACAACTAATATAATATTCCGTAGTTAGTAATAATATAATATAATAAAATATAATATAATATATATCAAGGAAAAAACAATATGATTCGATTTATAAAACTGATAACCATAAGTAATACTTACTTAGTCAATTACGTACGTAGAAGCCGCAAATAATACAGTAATATATTATATAAGAATAAGAATACTAAATGAAATAATAAAACTGATCGATGATGATGGAAATGATAAATCTAGACAAATTAAGTCACAAATCATAAAATAGTACGTACAGTATAAAAGAATCAGTAGTGATATACGTATACGTCGTCCCAAAAGTTTATTGATTACGAGTAAAATACAATAACAATGCTGTACGTAAAAATAGTAGTAGTAATATTCATTCAATCATATGCTTGATTAATTATGCAAATCCGATCCCTTAATATATAATTAATTTGTATGAACAATTGGCCGGCATCCAATTAATTTTATCCGATCAATCTGGTCGGATATGATGGCTGGCTTGTTGATCTTCTAGCTAGCTGCAGCGAGGAAAATCAGCTGGCGGTGGTGGCAAGGTTGATTCCGGTGTACCGCCGTTCTCCACCAGGATGGCAGTGCCCAAACCCCATGGCAAATGTACATCCAAATGGCAATGAAAAAACCACACACCTGATCGAGTATAGTAGTACAATTATTATTATTATTATTTCATTATAAATATATATATACGCATGCATATGTGAATAAATTAAATGGATGAAGCTAGCTAGAAGGAATTGATCGAATATATATGTATAATGAAAAGGTAGGTAGGTACCTGGATTATTAGCCCGGAATCTGATGACAGCCCAACCGCCAACAGGAACCCCCAGCGTATTCCGCTCTTGTGGGTTCACCAGATTGAAGTTGGCGGAGGCAGTGGTGGCATTATAGTTTCCAAAGCCTTGGGCCAACACGTAGAAATTGAACCCGTGCAGATGCATCGGATGGTTTTCCACACCTATCAAAGCCGTGTTCTGCAGCACCATCTGAACCGTCGCGTTAAACTTCACCCGCTTCAGGCTGGTTCTCTTTGGTGTCATGATCAGATTCAGATCAAAACTGTTGTTCACGTTGGTGTAGTCGAATACCACGG